>NC_057399.1:19579125-19836625 GCF_019320065.1 Cervus canadensis
GATCTTCTATTTCTTCCTGGTTCAGTTTTTGAAAGTTATACTTTCTAAGAATTTGTCCATTTCATCCAAGTTGTCCATTTTATTGGCATAGAGCTGCTGGTAGTAGTCTCTTATGATCCTTTGTATTTCAGTGTTGTCTGTTGTGATCTCTCCATTTTCATTTCTAATTTTGTTAATTTGGTTCTCCTCTCTTTGCTTCTTAATGAGTCTTGCTAATGGTTTGTCAATTTTGTTTATTTTTCAAAAAACCAGCTTTTAGCTTTGTTGATTTTTGCTATGGTCTCTTTAGTTTCTTTTGCATTTATTTCTGCCCTGATTTTTAAGATTTCTTTCCTTCTGCTAACCCTCGGGTTCTTCATTTCTTCCTTCTCTAATTGCTTTAGGTGTAGAGTTAGGTTATTTATTTGGCTTTTTTCTTGTTTCTTGATGTAAGCCTGTAATGCTATGAACCTTCCCCTTAGCACTGCTTTTACAGTGTCCCATAGGTTTTGGGTTAATCAGAAAGAGAAATTAAGGAACCAATCCCATTCACCATTGCAACAAAATGAATTAAATATCTAGAAATAAACTTAGCTAAGGAGACAAAAGAAGAGTACACAGAAAATTATAAGACACTAATAAAACAAATCAAAGACAACATAAACAGATGGAGAGATATTCCATGTTCCTGGGTAGGAAGAATCAATATTGTGAAAAGGACTATAGTACCAAATGCAATCTACAGATTCAATGTGATCCCTATCAAATTACCAATAACATTTTTCAGAGAACTAGAACAAAAAATTTCACAAGTCATAATGAAACACAAAAGACCTTAAATAGTCAAAGCAGTCTTGAGAAAGAAGAATGGAGCTGGAGGAATCAACCTTCCTGACTTCAGACTATACTACAAAGCTACAGTCATAACGACAGTATGGTACTGGCACAAAAACAGAAACGTAGACCAATGGAACAAGATAGAAAGCCCAGAAATAAACCCATGCACCTATGGGTACCTTATTTTTGACAAATGAGGCAAGAATATAAAAGGGGGTAAAGACAGCCGTTCAATAAATGGTGCTGGGAAACCGCACAGGTACATGTAAAAAAATGAAATTAGAAAAATTCCTAATACCATAAACAAAGACAAACTCAAAATGGATTAAAGACCTAAATGTCAGAAGCTACAATATTTTGTTGAAAGAGTATAGCTATTGTCGTAATGGGCACGTTTACAAAATACAGTTAAATAAAAGTTTTAGAATCAAAAAAAAAAAACAAGAATAAGGACCTAAATGTAAGACCAGAAATTATAAAACTCTTAGAGCAAAACACAGGGAGGACACTCAATGACATAAATCAAAGAAAGATCCTCCATGACCCACCAATTAGAGTAATGGGAATAAAAACAAAGTAAACAAGTGGGACCTGATTAACCTTAAAAGCTTTTGCACAGCAAAGGAAACTATAAGCAAGGTAAAACTCAACCCTCAGAATGGGAGAAAATAAAAGCAAATGAAACAACAAACGATTAGCTATCCAAAATATACAAGTAGCTCATACAACTCAATGCTAGAAAAACAAACAACCCAATCAAAAAGTGGCAGAAAGACCTAAAGAGACTTTTCGCCAAGGAATATATACAGACAGCTAACACACACATGAAAAGATGCTGAATATGGCACATTATTAGAGAAATGCAAATCAAAACTACAGTGAGGTATCACCTCACACGGGTCAGATGGGCCATCATCAAAAATCTGCAAACAATAAATGCTGGAGAGGATCTGGGGACAAGGGAACACTCTTGCCCTGCTGGTGGGAATGTAAATGGATACAGTCACTATGGAGGACGGTATGGAGATTCCTTAAAAAAAAAAACTAGGAATAAACATACCATATGACCCAGCAATCCCACTCCTAGGCATATATCCTAAGGAAAGCAAAACTGAAAAAGACACATGTATTCCACTGCTCACTGTAGCACTACTTACAATAGCTAGAACATGAAAGCAACCTAGATGTCCATCAACAGATGAATGGATAAAGAAGTTGTGGCACATATACAAAATGGAATATTACTCAGCCAGAAAAGAGAACACATTTGAGTCAGTTCTAATGAGATGGATGAACCTAGAATCTATTATACAGGGTGAAGAAAGTCAGAAAGACAAAGATAAACATCGTATTCTCACACACATATATGGAATGTAGAAAAATGGTACTGAAGAATTTATTCTCCAAGGCAAACCATTCGATATCACAGTAATCCAAGTCTATGCCCTGACCAGTAACACTGAAGAAGCTAAAGTTGAACAGTTCTATGAAGACCTACAAGACCTTCTAGAACTAACACCTAAAAACGATGTCCTTTTCATTACAGGGGACTGGAATGCAAAAGTAGGAAGTCAAGAAACACTTGGAGAAACAGGCAAATTTGGCCTTGGAGTACAGAAGGAAGCAGGGCAAAGGTTAAAAGAGTTTTGCCAAGAGAACACACTGGTCATTGCAAACACCCTCTTCCAACGACACAAGAGAAGACTCTACACATGGACATTACCAGATGGTCAACATCGAAATCAGACTGATTATATTCCTTGCAGCCAAAGATGGAGAAGCTCTATACAGTTAGCAAAAACAAGCCCGGGAGCTGACTGTGGCGCAGATCATGAACTCCTTACTGCCAAATTCAGACTTAAATTGAAGAAAGTGTGAAAAACCCCTAGACCATTCAGGTATGACCTAAATCAAATCCCTTATCATTATACAGTGGAAGTGAGAAATAGATTTACGGGACTAGACCTGATAGACAGAGTGCCTGATGAACTAAAGAAAGAGGTCCATGACACTGTACAGGAGACAGGGATCAAGAACATCCCCAATAAAAAGAAATGCAAAAAAGCAAAATGGCATTCTGAAGAGGACTTACAAACAGCTGTAAAAAGAAAAGAAATGAAAAGGAAAGGAGAAAAGGAAAGATATACCCATTTGAATGCAGAGTTCCAAAGAATAGCAAGAAGAGATAAGAAAGCCTTTTTCAGTGATCAATGAAAAGAAATAGAGGAAAACAACAGAATGGGAAAGACTAGAGATCTCTTCAAGAAAATCAGAGATACCAAGGGAACATTTCATGCAAGGATGGGCTCAATAAAGGACAGAAATGGTATGGACCTGACAGAAGCAGAAGATATTAACAGGTGGCAAGAAAACACAGAAGAACTGTACAAAAAAGATCTTCACAACCCAGATAATCATGATGGTGCGATCATTCACCTACAGCCAGACATCCTGGAATGCAAAGTCAAGTGGGCCTTAGGAAGCATCACTACAAACAAAGCTAGTGCAGGTGATGGAATTCCAGCTGAGCTATATCAAATCATAAAGGATGATGCTGTGAAAGTCCTGCATTCAATATGCCAGTAAATCTGGAAACCTCAGCAGTGGCCACAGGACTGGAAAAGGTCAGTTTTCATTCCAATCCCAAAGAATGGCAATGCCAAAGAATGCTCAAATAATTGCACAACTGCACTCATCTCACATGCTAGTAAAATAATGCTCGAAATTCTCCAAGCCAGTCTTCAGCAATACATGAACCGTGAACTTCCAGAAGTTCAAGCTGGTTTTAGAAAAGGCAGAGGAACCAGAGACCAAATTACCAACATCCACTGGATCATTGAAAAAGCAGAAGAATTTCAGAAAAACATAGATTTCTGCTTTACTCACTATGCCAAAGCCTTTGACTGCGTGGATCACAATAAACTGTGGAAAATTTCGAAAGAGATGGGAATACCAGACCACATGACCTGCCTCTTGAGAAACCTGTATGCAGGTCAGGAAGCAACAGTTAGAACTGGTCATGGAACAACAGACTGGTTCCAAATAGGAAAAGGACTGGTTCCAAATAGGAAAAGGAGTACGTCAAGGCTGTATATTGTCACCATGCTTATTTAACTTATATGCAGAGTACATCATGAGAAACGCTGGGCTAGAAGAAGCACAAGCTGGAATCAAGATTGCCGGGAGAAATATCAATAACCTCAGATATGCAGATGACACCACCCTTATGGCAGAAAGTGAAGAGGAACTAAAAAGCCTCTTGATGAAAGTGAAAGAGGAGAGTGAAAAAGTTTGGCTTAAAGCTCAACATTCAGAAAACTAAGATCATGGCATCTGGTCCCATCACTTCATGGCAAATAGATGGGGAAACAGTGGAAACAATGGCTGACTGTTTTTCTGGATCCAAAATCACTGCGGATGGTGACTGAAGCCATGAAATTAAAAGATGCTTTACTCCTTGGAAGGAAAGTTATGATCAACCTAGACAGCATATTGAAAAGCAGAGACATTACTTTGTCAACAAAGGTCCATCTAGTCAAGGCTATGGTTTTTCCAGTAGTCATGTATGGATGTGAGAGTTGGACTATAAGGAAAGTTGAGCGCCAAAGAATTGATGTTTTTCAACTGTGGTGTTGGAGAAGACTCTTGAGAGTCCCTTGGACCAAAGAGATCCAACCAGTCCATCCTAAAGGAGATCAGTCCTAGGTGTTCACTGGAGGGACTGATGTCGAAGCTGAAACTCCAATACTTTGGCCACTGATGCAAAGAGCTGACTCATTTGACAAGACCCTGACGCTGGGAAAGATTGAGGGCAGGAGGAGAACAGGACGACACAGGACGAGATGGTTGGATGGCATCACCAACTCAATGGACATGACTTTGGGTGCACTCTGGGAGTCAGTGATGGACAGGGGGGCCTGGCGTGCTGCAGTTCATGGGGTCACAAAGAGTTGGACGCGACTGAGCGACTGAACTGAACTGAATGGAGAAACAGACATAGAAAATAAACTCATGGACATGGGGAGAGGGGAGAAGAAGATGAGATTTATGGAAAGAGCAAGAAGGTTACTTACATTACCATATGTAAAATAGAGAGCCAATGGTAATCTGTTGTATAGCTCAGGAAACTCGAAAAGGGGCTCTGTATCAACCTAGAGGGACGGGATGCTAAGGGAATTGGGAGGTAAATTCAAAAGGGAGCAGATACATGTATACCTATGACTGATTCATGTTGAGATTTGACAGAAAACAACGAAATTCTCTAATGTAATTATCCATCAATTAAAAAATAAATATTTTTTAAATGATAAAAAATCTTAAAAGATCAACATCCAATGCATTCTAGGCTATACACATGAGCTACTATCTCTTTTCTAACCAAAATATTTTTACATAACTTGTACATACAAAATGACTTATGTCCCCAAACAATAATTTTTTTTTTTTTCCAAACAATAATTTTTAACCAACAAAAGATACATCATTAAGAATTCAGAAGTTACCTCCATGGGCTTTAGCTGAGCATTTACATTGAAACAAGGAACTTCCTGGAACCACTCCCACGATAAATTTCGCTCAACCATCACCTCAAGATTTAATGGCAATAGTAGATCCAGTACTTCCTGATATGCATCATTAATATATTGAGTCCTATGAGTAGAAATAAAATTGTTTTGAATAAATTTCATACAGTATCAGAAAAAAATTAATAATTTTATATATAACTAATATAAATCAATAATTTTTTGTGTGTTCAGAGGAAAATAGAATCAAATAGTCTTTCCATGTAAAATGAGAGACATTCCACCTCCCTAGAAACCTAGGTGACTTTTCTCTGAGTTGAAGTTCTCTGTGTTGAAGAAAAATAAAACTTTTAAATAGGATTTTTATAATATATTAAAAAGTGCCAAATACACATGTTGGACAATAAACTCTTAAAATGAGAATTATCCCTATATAAAACATAAAATACATTATACAAGACATTAACATGAAAACATTTAAATTCACAGATTTACACATGTCAAAAGATTACTACCTATCCCCTTACTTTATAAGAAACTATTTTGCAAATATGAAATTTCTATTTTTGCAGATCAAATACAGTTGAATATGTACAATTTTATATTAAGGTGAACCATATTTGCCTTTCCAAGTCCGTGTAAGGGTAGAACTGATGCTTAGGAATTATGAAAAGAGTAGTTGGTTACCAAACGCCTTTCAACTGACATGAGACCAAAGCAGCCTCCAAATATACCTTCAAATGACAACCTCAAAGTGGTCCTCCTCAATAACACATCTACACTTTAACTGGTAGCAACTGTGTGGCGCTGGCATGGCGGCTGCGTGGCGCTGGAGCAGTGGTGAGGAGACACCCCACAACCAAGGTCAGAGAAACCCCAGCAAGACGGGAGGCGCTGGAGTGGCCGTGAGAAGACACTGCACAACCAAGGTCAGAGAAACCCCAGCAAGACGGGAGGCGCTGGAGTGGCTATGAAGAGACACCCCACAACCAAGGTCAGAGAAACCCCAGCAAGACGGGAGGCGCTAGAGTGGCCGTGAGGAGACACCCCACATCCAAGGTCAGAGAAACCCCAGCAAGACGGTAGGCGCTGGAGTGGCGGCCGTGAGGAGACACCCCACAACCAAGGTCAGAGAAACCCCAGCAAGACGGGAGGTGCTGGAGTGGCCGTGAGGAGACACCCCACATCCAAGATCAGAGAAACCCCAGCAAGATGGGAGGCGCTGGAGTGGCGGCCGTGTGGTGCTGGAGTGGCTGTGAGGGGACAGCCCACGCCCAAGGGCAAAGAGAAGGCCCAGAAAAACAGTAGGAGAGGCGAATTCGTGTTTAGAATCAAACCCCATTCCCACCAGAGACGCTCAGAGGGCTCAAACAACCTTGTGCGCACCCGGACCCAGGGTCCCCACAGAAACAGTCAGAGCTGTGTTTGAGCGGCTCCTGTGGAGGTGCGGTCAGCAGTGGACTGCCGCAGGGACTGGGGCGCTGGGTGCACCACACTTGGGAACTAAGCCCTCTTAGAGAAGGTCACCACTGACCCCACCATAAAGCTGCCAGAACTTGCACAGGACTGGGAGTAAGACTCTTGGTGGGCACACACAGAACCTTTGTGCACCAGGACTCAGGAGAAATGAGCAGTGACCCCCAGGAGACTGACCCAGACTTGCCCAGAGTGTCCAGGCGTCTCCAGCAGAGGCGTGGGTCGCTGGTGGCCTGCTTCAGGGTTGCAGGCAGTGAGTGTAGCAGTACGTGCGCAGGATCTTCTGAAGGAGGTGGCCATTATCTTCACTACCTCCACCATAGTTTGGGCCCAGGTAAATAGCAGGGAGGGAACACAGCTCCACCCATCAACAGAAAATTGGATTAAAGATTGACTGAGCATGGCCTGCCTATCAGAACAGACCCAGTTTCCCCCTCAGTCAGTCTCTCCCATCAGGAAGCTGCCATAAGCCTCTTAATCTTCTCCATCAGAGGGCAGACAGACTGACAACCACAATCATAGAAAACTAACCAATCTGATCACATGGACCACAGCCTGTCTAACTGAATGAAACTATGAGCCACGCCCTGTAGGGCCACCCAAGACAGACAGAACATGGTGCAGAGTTCTGACAAAATGTGGTCCACTGGAGAAGGGAATGGCAAACCACTTCAGTACTCCTGCCTTGAGAACCCCATGAACAGTATGAAAACACAAGAAGATAGGACACTGAAAGAGGAACTCCCCAGGTCGATAGGTGCCCAATGTGCTACTGGAGATCAGTGGAAAAATAACTCCAGAAAGAATGAACAGAAGGAGCTAAAGCAAAAACAACACACAGTTGTAGATGTGACTGGTGATAGAAGCAAAGTCCAATGCTGTAAAGAGTAATACTGTATACAAACCTGGAACGTTAGGTCCATGAATCTTGCAAGGCATACCAGAAGTGGTCAAACAGGAGACAGCAAGAGTGACCATTGATATTTTAGCAATCAGCAAACTAAAATGGACTGGAATGGGTGAATTTAACTCAGATGACCATTATATCTACTACTTTGGGCAAGAATCACTTAGAAGAAATGGAGTAGTAAACAAAAGAGTCCAAAATGTAGTACTTAGATGAAATATCAAAAATGACAGAATAATCTCTGTTCTTTTCCAAGGTAAAGCATTCAATACCACAGTAATCCAAGTCTATGCCCTGACCAGTAATGCTGAAGAAGCTGAAGCTGAATGGTTTTATGAAGACCTACATGACCTTCTAGAACTAACACCCAAAAAAGATGTCCTTTTCATTATAGAGGACTGGAGTGCAAAAGTAGGAAGTCAAGAAACACTTGGAGAAACAGGCAAATTTGGCCTTGGAGTACAGAAGGAAGCAGGGCAAAGGCTAATATAGAGTTTTGCCAAGAGTATGCACTGGTCATAGCAAACACCCTCTTCCAACAACACAAGAGAAGACTCTACACATGGATATCACCAGATGGTCAACATGGATATGAAATTGATGATATTCTTTGCAGCCAAAGATGGAGAAGCTCTATACAGTTAGCAAAAAGAAGACCGGGAGCTGACTGTGGTGCAGATCATGAACTTCTTACTGCCAAATTCAGACTTAAATTTTTAAGACAGTGGGGAAAACCACTAGACCATTCAGGTACGACCTAAACAAATCCCTTATCATTATACAGTTGAAGTGACAAATAGATGCAAAGGATTAGACCTAATAGACACAGTGCCTGAAGAACTATGGACAGAGGTTCATGACCGTTGTGTAGGGGGCAGGGATCAAGACCATCCCCAAGAAAAAGAGATGCAAAAAAGCAAAATGGCTGTCTGAAGACGCCTTACAAATAGCTGTGAAAAGAAGAGAAACAAAAGGCAAAGGAGAAAAGGAAAGATATACCCATTTGAATGCAGAGTTCCAAAGAATAGCAAAGAGAAATAAGAAAGCCTTCCTCGGTGATCAGTGCAAAGAAATAGAGGAAAACAACAGAATGGGAAAGACTAGAGATCTCTTCAAGAAAATCAGAGATACCAAGGGAACATTTCATGCAAGGATGGGCTCAATAAAGGACAGAAATGGTATGGACCTGACAGAAGCAGAAGATATTAAGAAGAGGTAATATACATGTTTCGATGCTATATATTACCTCTTCTTAATATCTTCTGCTTCTGTTAGGTCCATACCATTTCTGTCCTTTATTGAGCTCATCTTTGGATGAAATATTCCCTTATTATCTAGGGTGAAACAGATCACCAGCCCAGGCTGGATGCATGAGACAAATGCTCAGGCCTGGTGCACTGGGAAGACCCAGAGGAATCGGGTGGAGAGGGAGGTGGGAGGGGGGATCGGGATGGGGAATACATGTAAATCCAGGGCTGATTCATGTCAATATATGACAAAAACCACTACAATATTGTAAAGTAATTAGCCTCCAACTGATAAAAATAAAAGAAAAAAAAAAGAAGAGGTAGCAAGAATACACAGAAGAACTATACAAAAAAGATCTTCATGACCCAGATAATCATGATGGTATGATCACTCACCTAGAGCCAGACATCCTGAAATGAGAAGCCAAGTGGGCCTTAGGAAGCATCACTACGAACAAAGCTAGTGGAGGTGATGGAATTCCAGTTGAGCTATTTCAAATCTTAAAAGATGATGCTGTGAAACTCCTGCACTCAAAATGCCAACAAATTTGGAAAACTCAGCTGTGGCCATAGGACTGGAAAAGGTCAGTTTTCATTCCAATCCCAAAGAAAGGCAATGCCAAAGAATGCTCAAATTACTGCACAATTGCACTCATCTCATATGCTAGTAAAGTAATGCTCAATCTTCTCCAAGCCAGGCTTCAATAGTATGTAAACCATGAACTTCCAGAAGTTCAAGCTGGTTTTAGAAAAGGCAGAGGAACCAGAGATCAAATTGCCAACATCCGCTGGATCATCGAAAAAGCAAGAGAGTTCCAGAAAAACATCTATTTCTGCTTTATTGACTATGCCAAAGCCTGTGACTGTGTGGATCACCACAAAGTGTGTGGAAAATTCCGAAAGAGATGGGAATACCAGACCAACTGACCTGCGTCTTGAGAAAGCTGTATTTCTCAAGGTCAGACCAGAAAGCAACAGTTAGAAGTGGACATGGAACAACAGACTGGTTCCAAATAGGAAAAGGAGTACGTCAAGGCTGTATACTGCCACCCTGCTTATTTAACTTATACGCAGAGCACATCATGAGAAATGCTGGGCTGGAAGAAGCACAAGCTAGAATCAAGACTGCCATGAGAAATATCAATAACCTCAGATATGCAGATGACACCACCCTTATGGGAGAAAGCAGAGGAACTAAAGAGGCCCTTCATGAAAGTAAAAGAGCAAAGTGAAAAAGTTGGCTTAAACATTTAGAAAACATTTAGAAAACTAAGATCATGGTATCTGGTCCCATCACTTCATGGCAAATAGGTGGGAAACAGTAGAAAGAGTGACAGACATTTTTTGAGGGGTCTCCAAAATCGCTGCAGATGATGATTACAGCCATGAAATTAAAAGACGCTTACTCCTTGGAAGGAAAGTTATGACCAACCTAGACAGCATGTTAAAAAGCAGAGACACTACTTTGCCAACAAAGGTCCATCCAGTCAAGACTATGGTTTTTCCAGTAGCCATGTGTAGATGTGAGAGTTGGACTATAAGAAAAGCTGAGTGCTGAAGAATTGATGCTTTTGAACTGTGGTGTTGGAGAAGACTCTTGAGAGTCCCTTGGACTGAGGAGATCCTACCAGTCCATCCTAAAGTAAATTAGTCCTGAATACTCACTGGAAGGACTGATATTGAAGCTGAAACTTCAATACTTTGGCCACCTGATGTGAAGAGCTGACTCATTTGATAAGACCCAGATGCCAGGAAAGATTGAAGGCGGGTTGAGAAGGGGACGAACGAGTATTAGGTGGTTGGATGGCATCATCGACTCAAAAGACATGAGTTTCAGTAAATTCCGGGAGTTGGTGATAGAAAGGGAGGCCTGACTTGCTGCAGTCCTGGGGTTGCAGAGAGTCAGACACGACTGAGTGACTGAACTGGTAGCAAATCCCAAATTCTTTCCTGGGGAATGAAATTATAGCTGCAGAATTTAGATTATCACTTATGCTACTGAGAGATATTAGAGTCACCAGGGACCTCCTAGAATTCCTAGCAGCTTCCCTGGTGGGTCAGACAGCAAAGAGTCTGCCTGCAATGCAGGAGAGCCAGGTTCCAAAGATCCCCACTCTAGTATTCTTGCCTGGAGAATTCAGTGGACAGAGAGGTCTGGAGGGGTACAGTTCACTGGGTCACAGAGAGTCAGACACAACTGAGCAACTAACAGGGTCATAGGGTAACGTTTTACTTATCTTTTATGCATCCTTGCAATCTCCTTTAACGGTATCAAGTAGCGGAATCTAAAAGCTCTAAGGGGATATTACATTTTTAATACAATTTTAAGAAGTGAATATTAAAATATATAAGTCATTAAGTCAACCTGATATTGTTAAAAAAATATGCTGCTTCTAATTCTTCACTATAATAAATAATAACACTTGGATCATTATCTTCATACATCTCTGAGTAAATTTCTTCTTGACTAATTTCAAGAAATATTAACTGCTGTGTCAAAAGATTACTTCATCTGGAAAAAGTTTTTCTTACCAGTACTACCCAAACTTTGGAAGAGGTCAATTTTCATTCCAATTCCAAAAAAAGGCAGTGCCAAAGAATGCTCAAACTACTGCACAATTGCACTCATCTCACGTGCTAGTAAAGTAACGCTCAAAATTCTCCAAGCCAGGCTTCAGCAATATGTGAACCATGAACTTCCAGATGTTCAAGCTGGTTTTAGAAAAGGCAAAGGAACCAGAGATCAAATTGCCAACATCTGCTGGATCATTGAAAAAGCAAGAGAGTTCCAGAAAAACATCTATTTCTGTTTTATTGACTATGCCAAAGCCTTTGACTCTGTGGATCACAAGAAACTGTGGAAAATTCCGAAAGAGATGGGAATACCAGACCACATGACCTGCCTCTTGAGAAACCTGTATGCAGGTCAGGAAGCAACAGTTAGAACTGGTCATGGAACAACAGACTGGTTCCAAATAGGAAAAGGAGTACGTCAAGGCTGTATATTGTCACCATGCTTATTTAACTTATGTGCAGGGTACATCATGAGAAATGCTGGGCTGGAGGAAGCACAAGCTGGAATCAAGATTGCCGGGAGAAATATCAATAACCTCAGATATGCAGATGACACCACCCTTATGGCAGAAAGTCAAGAGGAACTAAAAAGCCTCTTGATGAAAGTGAAAGAGGAGAGTGAAAAAGTTGGCTCAACATTCAGAAAACTAAGATCATGGCATCTTGTCCCATCACTTCATGGCAAATAGATGGGGAAACAGTGCAAACAGTGGCTGACTGTATTTTTCTGGGCTCCAAAATCACTGCAGATGGTGACTGCAGCCATGAAATTAAAAGAAGGAAAGTTATGACGGACCTAGACAGCCTATTAAAAAGCAGAGACATTACTTTGCCAACAAAGGTCTGTCTAGTCAAGGGCATGGTTTTTCCAGTGGTCATGTATGGACGTGAGAGTCGGACTATAAAGAAAGCTGAATGCCGAAGAATTGATGCTTTTGAACTGTGGTGTTGGAGAAGACTCTTGAGAGCCCCTTGGACTGCAAGGAGATCCAACCAGTCCATCCTAAAGGAGATCAGTCCTGGGTGTTCATTGTAAGGACTGATGCTGAAGCTGAAACTCCAATACTTTGGCCACCTGATGCGAAGAGTTGACTCATTTGTAAAGACCCTGATGCTGGGAAAGATTGAGGGTAGGAGACGGGGACGACAGAGGATGAGATGGTTGGATGGCATCACCGACACAACAGACATGGGTTTGCGTGGACTCTGGGAGTTGGTGATGGACAGAGAGGCCTGGCATGCTGCAATTCACGGGGTCGTAAAAAGTCAGACACAACTGAGTGACTGAACTGAACTGAACCTTTCCTGTGTAATACCACAAGCATCCTGAGTTTTACTACCACTTTATATAGTTATTTTAAACTTTTTATTTTGTATTGGTGTACAGCTGATAAACAATGTTGTGACAGTTTCAGGTGAACAGAGAGGGAACCCAGCCATCATACACATGTATCCATGCTCCCATCCAGGCTGCCACCCACCACTGAGTGGATTCCATGTGCTGTACAGTAGATCCTTGCTGGTTATCCATTTCAAACATAACAGTGTATAGGTGTCAATCCCAAACTCCCCAGCCATCCCTTTCCCCATTCGCCTCCCTAGCAACCATAAGTTCATTCTCTAAGTCTGTGAGTTGCTTGCTGTTTTGCAAATAAGTCCATTTGTATTTTTCATTTTTAAATTCCACATTGAAGGGATGTCATGCAATATTTCTCCTTATTTGTCTGACTTTCTTCACTCAGTTTGACAATCTCTAGGTCCATCCATGTTGCTGCAAATGGCATTATTTCTTTTTAATGACTCTTCTATCACTCTTTAATATACATTTAATAGGTCACTGTCTGTCTGTAGTTTCAAATAGAATGATTCATGAGGGTAGGGAATATATCTTATTCTTTGATGTACTGTCAGTAGCTGGCTCAGATGATAACAACATGACATGTACTCTTTAATTATTTGCTAAATTCAAGAAAGGGAATCAATATATAAATTTATAAACAACATATAAGAATATCTATCTCCCTGCACTGAGATTGAGAATTACTGATTATTAAGATCTGCCAAATTTAATAGACAAATAATACTATTTCACTGTATTAATTTTCATTCCTTTGATTACTAATGAAGTTGAACATTTCTATTAGCTGCTGGTGCTGCTGCTGCTAAGTCGCTTCAGTCGTGTCCGATTCTGTGCGACCCCATAGATGGCAGCCCATCAGGCTCCCCTGTCTCTGGGATTCTCCAGGCAAGAATACTGGAGTGGGTTGCCATTTCCTTCTCCAATGCATGAGAGTGAAAAGTGAAAGTGAAGTCGCTCAGTCGTGTCCGACTCTTTGCGACCCCATGGACTGCAGTCCACCAGGCTCCTCCGTTCATGGGATTTTCCAGGCAACAGTACTGGAGTGGGGTGCGATTGCCTTCTCCTTCTATTAGCTAGGTACCAGCTATTATTGTTTCTGAAAAGAATCATTTAGTCTTGTTCTTTACTAATTTTTCAAATTATCTTTTTTCTTACTGCCTTAAAATATCTAAAGATTTTCATTATTTTTTAAAGATGTTGCTAATTATCCTATATGCTAGCATTTGGTTTTGGTAATTAATATTCAGAAACTTATATTTTGAACAGTCAAAGCCAACTGATATTCTTCCCTTATCATTTTCTGTCTGTTTTCAGTGCTTAATTTATCAAGTTTTTCTCTACCATATAACTGGTACTTATGTGTTATCTGTCCTTACCTTTTTAAGATCATTATTGAGATAATTCATATACTATTAACATATGATTCACTCAATTTTAGTTTTTTTATTACTGGGATTATGCTCTCAGGAGATTTTAAATGGCAAACTTACCAAGGAAAATACCCTAAATGCAAAAAAAAAGAAAAAAGGCACACAGAAAAGAACACATGTCTACAGCAGAAGAGCTTACGTAAGAAGGCAGGGTGTTCTTCAACACCTCAGCTGGGAACACAGGCCTTGGAGACTCAAGCTCTGCGCATGCGCAAAAATGACTGTGAAAGTGACATGAATATTGATTTTGGGGTTACACATAAGTTTCAGCAAGCAGAAACACTCACAAATATGGAATGTGTGAATAATGAGCTTGACTGTTACATATGAATAATGGTGATACACACACATGCACCCACACAGTCAGCTGGTGAGTTTTATACTATTTCACTATCTTAATTATTGTAGTGTTATAATATATTTTAGTAGTATTTAATGAAATTTAATATTTTAGTAGTAATTCTAAGGTTGTTATAATTCTTCCATGCCCTATCTCAATTCTTTCTTTCAAAAAATCTTTGCTATATCCTGCCCCCTATTTATATTTCCAGAAAAACTTTACAATAATTCTGAAAGACTTTAAAAGAACTGCTGTTGTGATTTTTTATTGAGTGCATTAAATATACAAAATTAATTTATAAGAAACTGACACCTTTATTAAACTAGATGTAGGAAAATATTCTCTCTACAATTATCTAAGGTTTCTTACTGGCCCTTAGTTAAAATTTACAACTTTCCTTATAGAAGTATTATATATATCTTTTTAAATTTTTATATTACAATTAACATCTTTGCAATAAAGCTATTTCAGGGAAAATGGTTTACTCTATAAACAAGTAACTCTATTTCGAGGAATTCATCTGAAGGAAACATATTACCCGAAAGAAATGAGCAGAAAATCATGTATTGATAAAGAAATCAATCAGCATTATAATGCTACTTAAAACAATGAAAATGAATCAACTTAAGTTTTTAACAACAGGAAAATAGTTTTTTTTTAAATTATAGATTAAAATATTTAGAAAAAATAATGCACTCAAAATGGGGCTTCCCATGTGGCTCAGTGGTCAAGAATCTACCTGCCAATGCAGCAGACTCAGGAGATGTGGATTCAATCCCTGGGTTGGGAAGATCCCCTGGATAGTAAATGGTAACCCATGCCAGTTTTCTTGCCTGAAAAATTTCATGGACAGAGAAGCTTGGCAGGCTACAGTCCATAGGGTCGCAAAGAGTCAGATACAACTGAAGTAACTTAGTACGCACACACAATTTATTCACCCCTTGTAAAAACTGCTCACTATGATACTTCATGTTCCTAGCACAGTGCCTGGGATATATTACATAATTAATAAATACCCAAATATTCAACTGATGGAAATTTATCCTTCTATTTAAGATAAAATAACATGAACTAGATTTACCCTCTTGCCTAAAAGAATTTCTCTCTCTTCCCCTGCAACAAAGACACACATACAAAATATATTAACAAATAATTTTCAAGACAAAGGACATCAGGCAATGGGCAGTGATTACTGAGAAACAAGAAAAAACAAGATGAATCCCATGACTATCCCAACTTCAATTGTTTTGAGATAATTTAAAGGTCATGAAAAAGCAAGAGGGTGGATAAGCCAAGAAATAACCAATAAAAGTCCATGAGTTAAGAAAAGAGCTGAGAATCCAGGGAAACCAAGACAGGTAGAGATTATATGGTAAAATGCCATAGAGGGCAGGGCTACAGAAAAGAACCCCAAAATTTCAGCACTAAATGCATATACAAGAAGAGAAATGCTCAAATCAGTCATCTAAATCACCCCCTACAGAAAATTAGAAGAGAAAAATTAAAATCAAAGGAAGCAGAAGGAATAATAAATATCAAAGCAGGTATTAACGAAAGAGAAAAAAAGAGAAATCCAAAAGCTGGTGCTTTAAAAGCAATAAAACTGAATGTTCAAGAATGGATAACCAGGGAATGGCCACGATGGAGAATAGAAAGATTGGAAGATCACCTGCTCTTAGTGGCACACCAAACTTCAACTATTTACAGAGCAGCACTAATCTCTTCAAAACTAAAGATATAACAAGGATCAAGACAAGTAGAAGGAAGGTAGACACAGTGCAGAAAAGAACCATACCCCCAGGTAGGCCACAAATGGAAGAAGGATCATTATAATTGCAGAAGTTCTCCCCAAGGAACTAGGGGTACAACCCTCCTCATCAGGCTGCCCAATCTAGAGTTCCCAGAATGAGTGGCTTTGAAGACCAGTGGGGCATACTTTTGGCAAAGTCAGAGAGCAGTTGCAAACAGACTCTACTCTTAAAGGGCACAGACTCTCACATGATCTAAGATTAAGGGAAGAAGCAGTAATTTAACAGGAGCCTGGGTGAGATCAACTTGCTATTAGAGAGCCTCCCAGAGAAGCAGGAATCTTCTGGGACTCACCCTGGGGACAGAGACACTGACAGAAGCCATTTTCGGGCCCTTATTCAAACACAAGGGCAATGCTCTAGCAAGCACCATTTTGGAATCCTCTCTCTAGCTCATAACACTGAGACCTTGCCTAACTCACCAGTTAGTAGGTACCAGTCCTGAGACATCCCACATCAAGCAGCTAGCTGAATGTGGGCACAGCTCCACCTACCCGCAGCAGGCCAACACCTATAGGATCCCTTGAGCTCCTAGCTGGCCCAGGAACCAGCTCTGCCACCAGTGGCCCAACACCAGTTCTGGAACCCTTGAGCTCTTCAACCATCCAAATAACGAACCTAGACTCTCCCAACTCTGAAACACCCCAAACACCGCAGCCAGCTTTGTCAGGAACTAGCCCTGCTCAGCAATTCCACTCCTGAATATTTATCCAAACAAAATGAAAAGACTTATTTGAAAGATATACATACCCCTAAGTTCACTGCATTATTTACAACAGTTAAGAAATGGGAACAATCTGCTCTTTCCTCCGCTGCCGCTAAGGTGCTCGGTTCTTCCGAGGAAGCTAAGGCCGTTTTGGGGTGAGGCCCTCACTTCATCCGGCGACTAGCACCGCGCCCAGCAGCCCCCACCTAGCACTCGCCTGCACCATGGCCTCCGTCTCAGAGCTCGCTTGCATCTACACTGCCCTCATTCTGCACGATGATGAAGTGACGGTCACGGAGGATAAGATCAATGCCCTCATTAAAGCAGCCGGTGTAAATGTTGAGCCTTTCTGGCCAGGTTTGTTTGCAAAGGCTTTGGCCAATGTCAACATCAGGAGCCTCATCTGCAATGTGGGGGCTGGTGGACCTGCCCCAGCAGCTGGTGCCGCACCAGCAGGAGGTCCTGCCCCAGCCACCGCTGCTGCCCCAGCTGAGGAGAAGAAAGTAGAAGCAAAGAAAGAAGAATCTGAAGAGTCTGATGATGACATGGGCTTTGGTCTTTTTGACTAAACCTCTTTAGTAACACATTCAAAAAAAAGCTGAGCTGTTAAAAAAAAAAAAAATGGGAACAATCTAAATGTTCATCAGTAGGTAAATGGATATAGAAGATATGGTGTGTGTGTGTGTGTGTGTGTGTGTATACACACACATGCACACAACAAAATATTACTCAACCATTATAAAAAGAATGAAATCTTGTCATTTGTGACAACATGGTGTCCAAGAGGATATTAAATCAGACAGAGAAAGATAAATACCACATGATTTCACTTATATATAGAATTTAAAGAACAAAAGAAACGAACAAACATAACAAAAGAGTCACTGATATAGAGAACAAACAGGTGCTTGCTAGAGAGAAGAGATAGGGGAAGGAGAGAAATAAGTGGAGGAGATTAAGAGGTACAAACTTTCCGTTACAAAATAAATGAGTCACAGGTACAGTGTGGAGAATATAGTCAATAATCATGTAGTGTCTTTGTATGGTCACAGATGTTAGCTAGAGATGTAACATGGTTATCTTTTTGAAATGTACAGAAATACTGAATCACTATGCTGTGTAACAGAAACTAACATAGTTCTGTAGGTCAGTTATACTTCAAAACAAACTCATAAAAAAAGGAGTTAAGATCTGTGGTTACCAGAAGCAAGGGATAGGAGGAGGGCAATCTGGATGAAGGTAGTCAGAAGGCATAAGTTGTAAGACACATAAGTACTACAGATATAATGTACAACATGATAAATTAACATTGTTGTATGTTACATAGGGAAACTGTTAGAGTAAATCCAAAGCACTCTCGGCACAAGAAAAAATATTTTCTATTCCTTTCATCTTGTCTCTATATAAGATGATGGATATTTACTAAACTTATGTTGTAATCATTTCATGATGTATGTAAGTCAAATCATTATGTTGTATACCTTAAACCTATACAGTGCTATATATCAATAAAGCTGGAAGGGAAACAATAATGGATACCAATTTATCCCACAGGAAATAAAAAAGAGCAATAAAACTGATAAACCTCTAACCAGAATGACTAATAAAAAAGTATAAATTATAAATATCAAGAATAAGGGAGGTAATATCAATATAGGTATTAATGAATAAGAGAATATTATTAACTTTATGTCATAAAACCTTACTATGTAGATGAAAGACATGTTTCTTGAAAATATTAATGATCACTCATAAAATAATTAATTCATATAGCACCAAGCTTACTAAAGAAATGGAAATTGTAGTTACAAATCTTCCACAAGCAAATCCTAGCCCCAGTGGCTTCACTGGTGAATTCCACCAAATATTTAAGGAAGAATGTAACTGTACTCAAACTACCACAAGTGTATACACATCAAACTTATCAAACTGTATACTTTTAAAAATACTCAATTTATTATATACTAATTACATCTCAAGGCTGTTTTTAAAATGTTCAGTTGATGGAAAGTGGTAGGAGGGACACAGACATGCCAGGAGCCAAAGAGAAGCAGCAAAAATAAAAGGAAAACAATAAATAGAATGAGATTAAAGAAAAAGTACAGAAAGAAAAGAGCAAGTGAGAGGTTTAAATAGAAATGAATCCCAGTTGTAAAAGGAACAGGGTATTAAATCTAGAATGTGTGATAAGAAACAGCACAGTAAAAGTTTTGGAACTATCTGGAAATTCACTTAATTCCCCTAATTACTAATCCCACACAGAGTGAATATATAAGATTGGACTCTACTCGGTGTGGGTATGTATGTGTGTGCGTGTTTAATTAGCATATCAGAACCACAGCACAAAGCTGATAGAGTACTTTGGGCATGCTGTATTTCCAGAGAGAATGAATATATTAGAAATTCTATTTCTTCCATAACCTTCTAATTTATGAAGAACTGCCAATAGGTACAAAGATACTTCTTCAGATAACAAATTTTACAGCATGTCTAATTATCTAATATTTTCTAGGTATTTATTTATTTAATCACTAAATTTTTATTTTTTGTGGGAATATAATTGATTTACAACATTTACTTTCTGGTGTACAACAATGTGAATCAGCCATAAGCAGACATATATCCCCATCTCTCTTGAGTCTTCCTCTTTCCCCCATTTCACCCCTCTAGGTCATTACAGAGCACTGAGCTGAGCTTCCTGTGGATTTCTAGGTTTTTAAAAACTAGAAGACAATAATTGATTTTACCAAAAAATACTTGAGGAAGGAAAAAACCCCACAAAATTAAGTATAGTTATAATAAAATTAAATTTCATTCTAAAAAGAAAACTCAAGATACCAAAGCCTTTAATAGAAAAAATTAGAAAAAGACTGCATTCTACATAAATATACTCGTGAAAAGCTTACCTGTACAGTCGCATTTCACTCAGCTTTATCGTTATCAAATCAATAATGGGTGGGGGGTTGGTCTGACTCTTTGTTATTACATGGAATGTATTTTTCATTGTAATTAGTCCAAAATCAGCAACAAAAACGTTTTCAGAAACTGCAGACTGTGGGATAACCACAACAGGGGCTTTGATGTTAACATCCAACGCCATTCTAGAACTCCTCTGTGCCAGTTCTTTTACACCAGTAGCAGCCATTCCTGCTGCCTGAACAGTTGCCTCAGCTAAGGCTTGTTTACCTGCTTGAAAATTATCTATAAAAGCCTATAAAGAAAACAGAATGATATTCTTAAGGCTACCATCAATGAAAGAAATTATTAAATGTATCACTATTTATGATTTTACCTCCATAAGAAAAACTTTCTCTTGGTACAACTAAACATCATTTATTCAAAGTCTGTCTACATTAAACCTTAATCTTCTGCAATAGAAGTTGGGAAACAAAAAGATACAGATACAGAAACACAGTAAAACAATAAAAACCTAGTCCCTGGACCAAAGCAGTGTGGGGATATTGCAATGTTTCACTGGTATCTATTTCTCTTTTTATCTCATTTTCCTAAGGGCTAAACAATCCTGTTGTATTTCACTATTACAACCTCAATGCACAGAGGGCTTATTTACATTTGTAAGGTAAAACAGTAATGAAAATGTCTGCCAAGAAAAACTGCATGATAACCTCAGTTAAAAAGATCACAGAGACAACAACATTATTTATTTAGAATCAAGTGATTATCTCGTTTATACCACAATTTAGTTAAAGGAATGAATAGTGAAGTCAGAGACAGGCATGACACTCACAGGAAAAAATATCAGCTGTTAGCAAAACAAAAACAAACTATGAAGAAACAGAGTCTATATACCTTAGGGAAATGTCATAGGGATTAAATCTAAATCCCACAAAGCCCCAAATATTCATCGAATGCAATAGAAAATGTAATTTTCCTAATGATTATCTGAAACCAAACAGACTTCAATTGTATATTTAGCACTTTTAGTAAGAGCTGAAAGGTAAAATACTTAAATTATGTATAAAATAAAGAATTAAATATACATAACATATATAAAATGTACCTATATTTAATGTCTATAAAATACACATTTCAATTAACTAGAACATTCCCATGTGAAAAATGACACTATATAAACGATACTATACATTTCAGTCACGATAAACGGTACCTGAAATATTTTAAAAAACCAGGGGGAAATAATCAAGCAAGGAATTCCTCATCTATGCTTGAGAAATAGCAAACACTTTCCAACTAGTAGGGAAAAATAAATAAAAAATCAATTAACATACTTACCAATATAGAATACAGAAATTTTTTGACAAGAACTACTTCAATGCAACCAACAGTTAAATTAACTTGCATATCAACTATATTCATATCTGTGTATGCAGAACCAGCAGTTGCACCCATATAAGAAACCATTTTGAAGCTGAAAACTTCTTTTCCGGTAATATAAACAGCCTTAAAGAGAGAAAATTTCAATCGTCAAAATCCACTTCGGATAGAATGTCTTCAGTGCAAAAATAAAAACAAAACATACACATATATTTGGAAAATCTTCCAAATAGTGAAGCCAAGTATAAATAAGACAACAATTCTAACATCCTTACTAGAATCCGCACAAGGTTATTCAAAACAGAAATGGCAGTTCCCTTTTAGGATGAAATCAATTTGGTAGGTTTGGCACAAGATATTTTTAGTGGTAAAACAGAAAAAAAAATTATCCGAATATTCCTTTTCATTTAGTGAGTATACTTTTGTACTGAGAACTGCCATAAAAATGTATTTTTCATTCACTGTCAAAACTTATAATCTATCTTCTTGATTTGAGGTATGTGAATAGATTTTCCATATCCTTCAAAGGAGTCTTCTCCTATCAAAAAAACTTCTGTTCCTTATTAATTTGTTGAGTCATCTCAACTGCCAAATAAGAGTTACCTACAGCAGTATGACATCTCAAGCTCCGCAATACATTAAAAATGGTTGGAGATATTAGCAATGTGGAATGACAGAAATATTCTGAAAGATAAACAGAGCACTCACTATTTTAATTTTTAACTACTTTATAGTTTTCTTGACCCTCCTAAATGCTAGAAGCAGGGCAGACGGCTGAAGAACCATAAGTAAACAAATTCCAACCGTCAAACAAAAAAACCTCAGGAATCAGAGATAGTTGACTGAAGGCTGAAGTGTAAGATGAGACTCTCCTGAAGTCTATAGGTATTCTGCTTCTGCCTAGGATACAGAATGCTGAAGAGAGGTCATTGCAAACCTTAAGAATGAGAAAAACAAAAACAGACAAACTATAAAATTTTTAACTTTTCTTAAAGAAAGAAAGAGAAGTCACTCAGTTGTGTCCAACTCTTTGCAACCCCAGGGACTGTAGCCCACCAGGCTCCTCCGTCCATGGAATCTTCCAGGCAAGAATACTGGAGTAGGTTGCCATTTCCTTTTCCAGGGGCTATTCCCAACCTAGGGACTGAACCTGGGTCTCCCACATTGTAGGCAGACACTTCACTGTCCGAGCCACCAGGCAAGCCTCTTAACTTTTCTTAAAACCACTCGAAATCTGAGGCTACAAGCCAACCAAGCAGCCTGAAATCTAAAGAAAAAATAAGGTACCTTCAAGAAAGACAGAATCTTAAGCACCAGCTCACCTAGGATAAGGGGCAGGAGAAAAGAGATGCCATATACCACATACATGAGGTAAGAAGAACTGAGATAAAATGATAAAGGCTGACTATGAACTAATAATGGGAGACAGAGAATTCCTGGGAGTCACAGACACAGAGGAGCTCACACTCAGCTGTAAGCATTTCATTGTGCACTTTATGTTGGGAGTTCCTGAGTGACTAGGGTCACAGTGGAATACCAGAGGAAGATTTCCTTGCTACAATCCTCAAAGAAAGGAGAAGCCTCCACCCTAGAAAAGGCCCAAAGTACCATCAGAATTACTGTCTCGAACAGAAGCCTTAAGAAACTATGGGAAAGGCAGTAACCTTGTTGCTCTCAGCTCTCCATTAACATGATTTAACTCCCATGCTAACACACTAGCAGAAAAAGAAGGCACACGCACTTTCAGACATAAATACAGCTCACTTCCATCTCTATTACCGTGTACATGATGTCTGACAGTCAATCATTAGCTACAAAAAACCCCAAAAAGGAAGAAAAAAAAACGAATGACAAAACTATCAACAGAATCAGACTTGCCTAAAACATAGATGTTGAAACACTCAGCCAATGGATTTTTAATCATAATCATTAGTAAGGCTAGTGCTTTGAGTGGAAAATATGGAAAACATGAAAGAACAGATTAAAGAATATGAGCCGAGAAATGGAAAACAGAAAAAAAGGTCAATACTAAAGATTAAAAAACAGGGTAACAGATGAAGAATACTTTCAGTGGGTTTATCACTATATTCAATGGAGCCAAGGACACAATGAGTGAACTAAAAAATAGGTCAACAGAAATTATACAAATCAAACATAATGAGAAAAGAATGGGAAAAGAACAGAGGATCTAAAGGTCATGGGATGATCTCCAATGAGAATCTAAAAGTAATTTTTGGAACCCAAGAGGAAGAATAGGGACAAAATGGAGGAGGAAAAGGAAGTGAGGGAGGAGGGAGATGGAGGTAGGAAGAACTACCTGAAAAGACATAAAAAAATATTGAGAGAGAGATCCAAAAAGCTCAGAAAAATTCAAACAGGACAAATATGAATATATACTTACATATATATAGACCCACTATACACAAACACAGAAGGCAGTCAGATAAAGACAAGATATTATGTACACCTAGCAGAAGTATCACTCAGATAATGACGGTGAAATAAGTGCTTTTTCCCCTAGTTCTGTTCCCTCCTTCCTGACAAAAGATGAGATAATTCATAACTAGCAGAGGTGCATTATAAGAAATCATTAACTTCTTCAGGTGGAAATAAAAATAACAGAATTTTGAAGCTACATGAAAAAATTAATTCCAGAAATGGTTAGAATAAAGGTAAGAAGGTATATGTCTTGTAAAAAATTAATTTCTCTAAAAGAAAAATAAACCCAAATCAGTACATATACATTGCAAACTTTCAGCATACACAAAAGTAAAACATATTACAATAACACTGTGAAAGGCAACAAAAGAAGGAACTGACAGTAGTGTTGCTAGGATATATTACATAAGCAGTGAAATAGTATCAGAAGGTAGACTATAATATCTTTAACACTATTAATCAATAAAAAGCAGAATAACTTCCATAAGTCACATGAGTGACTTGGGACTACCCGCCTTGAGTCCAATAGAAGAGAAGAAATTTTCATAAAATAGTGTTTAGTGCAGAGATTATGGCCTAGGAGGCAACAATCATAGATAAGGGGTAAATAAAAAGATCATACTAAAAGATGGATATTTTAAGTAAAAACCTGTATTTTGAAACATAAGGTCCCCTCATTCTTCATCCAACTCGCTCCCTGAACTTACACCATTAGGCCTATACTTATAGTACTTTTCTAAAAGGAAAATGACTGGCCCGAGAGAAAAAGAAAACAAACAAACAAAAAACTCTATAGATACTCAAGTTTTGAGGCTATAAAATCACTGCATTACTGCCTACAATCTGCCATGATGTTCACCTGTCCAAATGATGTTCACCTGGCCAAAGTCCTGACTACACAAAGCTTCCAATCAGCTCTGAATATTTAGGCAAAATTACCAAGTCCTTCTAAGAGAAAGAAAGCCAAACTGTCATCAGGATTAGCAGCAGCAATTTGACTGAACATTCACACTAGGCCAGAAGATATAGAATAACATGCTTAAAATCATCTAGAAAAGAAAATGCAAGCTAAAGAATCAAAATCCAGTCAGAGTATCCTGCAAATATAAATGTAATGCAACATATAAACACTCGTGCAGTATCGTTCTTACAACTATAAGCCCTGCCTAAGAAATCTACTGGGGAATAAATTTATGAGTAGCTAAAATTTTGGAGACGTCAGCAGAAAGACTGGTGAAGACTCCCATTTAATAAGGAAGAAATTTTTTTGAATATTCTGAATCAGAGTATTATCATTTTGCAACCCTTAATGAAATGGTGGTTTTTAATATTACAAAGACAGCAAACTATGTGAACCCTTTGAAGATATTCAACACAATCTATGAAGTATTCTTGTCTTCCCCAACCCCCACAAAACAAACAAAACAAACTCCCTGAATCTCACTGAATGAAATTTAACTTATCAATCAGGCTCCAAAATCACTGCAGATGGTGACTGCAGCCATGAAATTAAAAGACGCTTGCTCCTTGGAAGAAAAGCAATGACCAACCTAGACAGAGTATAAAAAGCAGAGACATCACCCTGCTGACAAAGGCCCCTACAGTCAAAGCCATGGTTTTTCAGTAGTCACGTATGGATGTGAGAGCTGGACCATAAAGAAGGCTGAGCACCGAAGAATTAATGCTCTCAAACTGTGGTGCTGGAGAAGACTGTTGAGTGTCCCTTGGACTGCAAGGAGATCAAACCAGTCAATCCCAAAGGAAATCAAGCCTGAATATTTATTGGAAGGACTGATGCTCCAATAGTCTGGCCACCTAAAGCAAAGAGCCAACACATTGGAAAAGATGCCTATGCTGGGATTGAAGGTGGAGGGGAAGGGGATGACAGAGGATGAGATGCTTGAATAGTATCATCAACTAAATGGACATGAGTATGAGCAAACTCCAGGCAGGGAAGCCTGGCATGCTGCGCACACAGAATCAAACATGACTTAGTAACTGAACAACAGCTGTACATGGTAAAAAAAAAAAAAAAAAAAGACATCTATTTAAATAAATGATGCTAGGAAAAAAGAAGCCAATGTTAAAAAAAGTGAAACTGGATTCCAGCCTCAATCATATTTTAAAAAAAATCAGTTTCAAGTAGGATGAAAGATGTAACAGTGAAAGGCAAAATCATATAACGTTTAGAAGGTGGCGGAGGGGAATACCTTTATGAATTCAGAGAACCAATTGATTTAGAAAATGTAAAACTCTCAAACCAAAAAAGGATAAAATTCAACTTCATTAAAATTAACAACTTCTGTTTCTCAAAAGACATCATAACCAAACTGGGAGTAACTATTTGAAACAAAAATAAACTAAGCAAGGAATAATACAGACCATATTAAATGATTTCCTACAAATCAATGAGGAAAAAAATGAACATTCCTTCCCCCAAAATTGGTAAATCAAATCAGGGTTCAGCAAACTACCATCAGCAGGATTAGGTAAGAATGATCTTCGTATCTCTAAGTAGTTAAAAATAATCTAAATAATAGTAATATTTTGTGACACATGCAAGTTATATGAAATTTTCATTTTATTATCCATAAAATAAAATTTTATTGGAACACAGTCAAACCATTCATTTATACATTACCTATGGCTACTTTCACATTACAATAGCAGAGCTGAAGAGTTTTAACAAAACTGCATGGGCCTAAAAGACAATCTGGCTATTTACAGAAAAAGTTTGCTGGCACCTGGGTTTAACAAACATTTCATAGAAAAGCAAGCATAAATAGTCTATAAATATATGAAAAACATGCAACTTCATCACTGGTAAGAAAAATACAAACTGAAAACACCATATTATATACTCCAGATCTTCAAAAACTTAACACAATTTCGAGCACTGGCATTGAAATAAAATACCAGATCTCTCTTCCACGGCTCCTGGGAGTACATGAAATGTACTTACATTCTCTGGAAATGCTTACATGAGATATGTCCAAGAATATACCAGGAGACATGTGCAAGACTAGCTACAGAAGCAGTGCTCATAAAACAAAACAACAGAAACCAAATATCAATAGAACAATGAATAAATAACAATATATACTGGAATCAAAGTTAACAAAAAAGGAAAGGAAAATGGGGGTAGGACAAGAAGATACAAGTGAGAAACTTCATTTTGTAGCTTTTTTTAAGTTGGATTTTTAACCTTAAATATGCATTAGAAATAAAATTATAGAAGGAAAAAAGTACACGTCTTGGGTTAGAGTATTAGTTCCATTTCTAACTACCTAAATGTCTTTTAGTAGATTCATTACATTAGCTTTATTTGCTAAACAGGATAAATAAAAAGGACAATATGCTTTCCTCAGTGCTCTAATAATATAATTTTTCTTTCAAATAAAAGCAATGGAAGCAAATTAAACCATGGCTTCTAAAAAATGTCTTGATCTTTATACCTATGAGCCATGCACCTGTGATGTTTGGGGGATGCTTGTTATTCCATGCTAACAAATAAGAAATGTAAGGAATAAGAATTTTTATTTAACATATAAATCAGGTCATCTCATCCATATTATTTGCTAATAAGCTGACATATCTATTTTCTTTCCTCCTGTCATATTCCAAACTTTGACTTCCTGACTCAACAAGTACCTCAGCCTTTTCTAATCCTACTACTTGATATTCTCTTCACTCTTTTAAACATACCACCTCCCACAGACGCCCTTGGTCAAAAGTCACCTATACAATTCCACAACAGTGTCTAATCTAAGAACCTTACTCTCTTGCACCCAGTAACAAAGGACTTATCTTTCAAACACTAGCCACATAGTTTAAAGGACTTCTAACATTAAAATGCTATGTTAGTTAAGCATCCATGAAAATGAACTTTGAAAAATCTTATTATTCAATCTGATTTCATACCCTCTGGTCTGAAATCTAAAATGCATAATAAAGTTCACAGTATTTCAAGATAGAGGAAAGATAATAAGTAAAAAGGCCATTTGCTACTAGCCAACCCACCCTCCAACAATCCCCAACACTTGAGTTCCAGGAATATTATCTGTACTAATTTCATTTATGAGATACTTAACCTCATTTTACAAATAAACAAAGATTCTGAGATGAGGCCACACAACTACTGAAGAGCAAGGCTAAAATAAGAACCCAATTATGCCTAATTTCAAAACCTATGGACCCAATAAGACACACTGTTAAAATCCAACAGCTCTTTAATTTACACCTATGACTAATCCTTACAAATAGCTGTGAAAAGAAGGGAAGCGAAAAGCAAAGGAGAAAAGGAAAGATATACCCATGTAGAGCTGCAAATAATAGCAAGAAGAGATAAGAAAACATTCCTCAGCGATCAATGAAAAGAAATAGAGGAAAGCAATAGAATGGGAAAGACTAGAGATCTCTTCAAGAAAATTAGAGATACCAGGGGAACATTTTATGCAAAGATGGGCTCAATAAAGGACAGAAATGGTAGGGAGCTAACAGAAGCAAAATATTAAGAAGAGGTGGCAAGAATACACAAAAGAACTGTACAAAAAAGATCTTCAAAGCCCAGATAATCACGATGGTGCGATCATTCACCTACAGCCAGACATTCCTGGATTGTGAAATCAAGTGGGCCTTAGGAAGCATCACTAGAAACAAATCTAGTGGAGGTGATAGAATTCCAGTTGAGCTATTTCAAATCCTGAAAGATGATGCTGTGAAAGTGCTGCACTCAATATGCCAGCATATTTGGAAAACTCAGCAGTGGCCACAGGACTAGAATAGGTCAGTTTTCATTCCAATCCCAAAGAAAGGCAATGCCAAAGAATGCTCAAACTACCGCACGATTGCACTCATCTCACAGGCTCGTAAAGTGATGCTTAAAATTCTCCAAGCCAGGCTTCAGCAACACGTGAACCATGAACTTCCAGAGGTTCAAGCTGGTTTTAGAAAAGGCAGAGGGACCAGAGATCAAATTGCTAACATCCGCTGGATCATCAAAAAAGCAAGAGAGTTCCAGAAAAACATCTATTTCTGCTCTATTGACTATGCCAAAGTCTTTGTGTGGATCACAAGAAACTGTGGAAAATTCCGAAAGAGATGGGAATACCAGACCACCTGACCTGCCTCTTGAGAAATCTGTATGCAGGTGAGGAAGCAACAGTTAGAACTAGACATGGAACAACACACTGGTTCCTAATAGGAAAAGGAGTACGTCAAGGCTGTATACTGTCACCCTGCTTGTTTAACTTATATGCAGAGTACATCATGAGAAACGCTGGGCTGGAGGAAGCACAAGCTGGAATCAAGACTGCCAGGAGAAATATCAATAACCTCAGATATGCAGATGACACCACCCTTATGGCAAAAAGGGAAGAAGAACTAAACAGCCTCTTGATGAAGGTGAAAGAGGAGGGTTAAAAAAAAAAAGTTGGCTTAAAGCTCAACATTCAGAAAACTAAGATCATGGA
The DNA here is from genome assembly GCF_019320065.1 of Cervus canadensis. Taxonomy (NCBI): domain Eukaryota; kingdom Metazoa; phylum Chordata; class Mammalia; order Artiodactyla; family Cervidae; genus Cervus; species Cervus canadensis. The sequence goes on from NC_057399.1 coordinate 19,608,519, forward strand.
ATCCGGTCCCATCACTTCATGGCAAATAGATGGGGAAACAGTGGAAACAGTGACTGACTTTATTTTTCAGGGCTCCAAAATCACTGCGGATGGTGATTGCAGCCATAAAATTAAAAGACGCTTACTCCTTGGAAGGAAAGTTATGACTGACCTGGACAGCATATTAAGAAGCAGAGACATTACTTTGCCAACAAAGGTCCATCTAGTCAAGGCTATGGTTTTCCCAGTGGTCATGTATGGATGTGAGAGTTGGACTATAAAGAAAGCTGAGTGCCGAAGAATTGATGCTTTTGAACTGTGGTGTTGGAGAAGACTCTTGAGAGTCTCTTGGACTGCAGGGAGATCCAACCAGTCCATCCTAAAGGAGATCAGTCCTGGGTGTTCATTGGAAGGACAGATGTTGAAGCTAAAACTCCAATACTTTGGCCACCTGATGTGAAGAGGTGACTCATTCTAAAAGACCCCGATGCTGGGATAGACTGAGGGCAGGAGGAGAATGGGACGACATAGGATGAGATGGTTGGATGGCATCACCGACTCAAAGGACATGGTTTGGGCGGACTCTGGGAGTTGGCGATGGACAGGGAGGCCTGGCGTGCTGCGATTCACGGGGTCGCAAAGAGTTGGACACGACTGAGCGACTGAACTGAACTGAACTGATGACTAATCTTAAAGGACAACCATATTTAATAATGTTAATTAATAGAAACATGTTCATACCTTTTTGTATACAGCTGTTACGTCAGAATCCAGAACAATTATATTCCTTAGGTTTGCATTTGTTTCAGTCACTAATGGCCTCATAATGATTTCACAATCAAGCCCTAAGGGGAAAAAAAGAATCATTCAATTCCTTTTCCTTCATTTAGTAGTTCTGAACTCACTTTTTATCAAATCTTGTTACCTTCTATCTTAATTTCTGAAATGTTACGTTTCTGATCTTGAATAAAGATCTGTAAACATGATAATTCTGCTAAAATCTGCAAGGTAATAGTGTCTTCATTCTTGGATGATTTTAAAGCTGCAAAAAGAAACTCGTATTGTAAAACATAAGACAAAATTTTTAGTAGTTATCTTACTACGTTTATAAAGTAACTGAAATCACAACAATAATGTGAATACTAGAGGAACATCTGATTTGCAAATTGAAAGCAAGCAATAATATGTTACCTATTAAGTTATGAATTCTAAAAAAACAATCAAATCCAATGAAACCAAAGCCAAACAAATGCAAACAAAGAGACAAAACAAAATAGTTCTAGATGAGAATAACATTTGAAACCAAGTTGTAGCTGTAAAGTCAATCTTTGGCAATTTACTGATAATAAGGTGATACTCGTTATTATCCAACTTGTAACTTTTGACTGCTTAAAAATAGCACTTGGTTTAAAAATATACACTCATATTATTGAAATTGTTAGTCCTATGTTTCTAATCTAAAATAATATTTTGTTGTTCAGTCATTCAGTCGTTTCCGGCTCTTTGAGACCCCATAAACTGCAGCACGCTAGATTTCCCTTTCCTTCACCACCTCCTGGAGTTTGTGCAAACTAATGTCCATTGAGCTGGTGATGCCATCCAATCATCTCATCCTCTGTCAACCCCTTCTCCTCCTTGCTTCAATCTTTCCCAGAATTAGGGTTTTAAATTCATGGCAAATAGTTGGGGAAACAGTGGAAACAGTGACTGACTTTATTTTTCAGGGCTCCAAAATCACTACGGATGGTGATTGCAGCCATAAAATTAAAAGATGCTTACTCATTGGAAGGACAGTTATGACCAACCTAGATAGCAGGGTTTAACTACATTAAATTTATAATTTTCAGGTGGCACCAGTGGTCAAGAACCCGCCTGCCAATGCAGGAGATGGAAGAGATGCAGATTTGATCCCTGGGTCAGGAAGATTCCCTGGAGAAGTGCATGGCAACCCACTCCAGGATTCTTGCCTGTAGAATCCCATGGACAGAATCAACTAAAATGAATGACTAGATAAATAAAAGCTACTTTCTTTAGCAATAATCACTTTACTAACATTTTTTAAAATTAACTTGGTACATAATGAATCTTTTCAGATATTAATCTAGGCAACAGAATTCTGAAGTCAATATCGTAAGATAATAATAAGCCAAGAATCAAAATTTATTGATCTACTTGGTAAAAATTTGAAGTTGAATTTTAAAGAAACATACGTATTTTTTTAATAACCTCCCCTTTGTCTTCAGTCTCCACAACATGCACCAGGGCTGGTTTCTCCTCCAAATATGGAAGGATATTATTAAAATAATTTATTGTATTCAGAAGTGCATCAGTATGTAAATGAATATCCAAAGAGGAAAAATTCACCTAAAGAACAAAACTGATTTTAGTAACACAACAAATATTCGTTTCCCTGTTCTATGTTCTTTGTGGCATAAAGGATACAATTTATAATAGTTAATTTTTATCCTCAAGGATCTTACAGTTCCAGTTAAAATTTTTATAATACATTTGCTTAGAAATACAGTATCTAACTAAAAAATAAATTATTATTCACTTATACCTTTATCAGTTGCACAACACTGTTATAAGCATTCTTCAATACTGTTGCAGGTAAATTATTTTCAACCTACACAAAGTGAGAAATACAAATCTGTTAGATTATCATAGGAACACAATTGCACATACAATTACACAATAGTCCTAATACGCATTTATATAATGCTTTGAGCTATTCATATACATATAATTACTTAAAAACTGCTTCACCAGAACAAAAGAAACTTGGTAATTATAGAGCAAGTATTCAGTAAATGTGCTACATACTATCTTGCTTATTACCAAGAATAGAAATTTAGATAAAGATATGGTACATACATATAATGAAATATTCATCATAAAAAAGAACAAATTTCAGTCAGTTCTACTGAGGTGGATGAACCTAGAGCCTGTTATACAGAGTGAAGTCAGAAAGAAAAAAACAAATATTATATATTAACACATATATATGGAATCTAGAAAAATGATATTGATAAATCTATCTGCAGGGAAGGAACGGACACAAAGATCTAGAGAATGGACTTGCAGACACAGTGGGGGAAGGAAAAAGTGGGACAAATGGAGAAAGTAGCATAGACATATATACACTACCACGTGCAAGACAGACAGCTGGTGTGAAGCTGCTATGTAACACAGGGAGCCCAGCCAGGATTCTGTGAGGACTGCGAGGGGCGGGCTGGGGGGACGGGAGGGAGGCTCAGGAGGGAGGTGGTAAATGTACAATTATGGCTGGTCTGTGGTGTTGTATGACTGAAACCATCACAACATCGTAAAGCAATTTTCTTCCAACTAAAAAGTAAATTTAAAAAAAGAAAAAAATTCCCACAAAAAAAAAAAAAAGAGTGGAAATTTAGATATTATCACACGTAGAGGACAATCATTTAATCATCCACAACTTTGTAAGGTCCTTCCCAAATCTTCCTGAATTTTAAAACAAAATTTTGACAGAATAGTCCACCAGGTATCAAATATTCTGTGTTATATTTAGATCTGGAACATTTTTATATTGATAATATAAAAGTTGTTTAATTCATAAACAAACACTAAAAACTGCAACAATAATATTAAAAATAATAAATAGTAAAATGTAAAAAAAGTAAAATAAATAAATAATAAAATAATAAAATGTAAAATAAAATAAAAATTAAAAATAAAAATAAAATAAATAAAAATATTTTTAATAATTTTATTTTATAAAAAATAAAAATAAAATTTAAAAATAAAATAAAAAATAAAAAAGTAAAATGTAAAATAAAATAAAATAAAAAATGTAAAAATAGTAAAAGCTGCAACAGTAATAGTAAAAAATGGTCTTAAAAATTATATAATGCTTATTGAACATTATTCTTACCATAAAATACTATAATTATTAAAATAATGTGGCACTTATATAAAGACAGGTCAATGAAAACAAAGGCAAAATCATATGTAGATGACAGTAGACATGAATATTTAATAAATGATGACTTGGTTATCACAGAAAAGGACTGGAGCCACTGACAGCAGGAAAATTAGGTAACTTCAAACTCTCGTGGGAAATCAAGTGAAAGCTTCATCTTTTATAGTATACCACAATAAATTTCATCAAGGTTAAAAAGTCTGTAGATTCCCTGATGGGGGGGAAACAGTCAAACTGCAGGTCATTTCTACTTAGAAAGTGGGCTGCTTATTGTCCTGCTACATTAAGTGTTTATAAATCATGAGTTATCTAATAGAGGATAACAAAATAAAACATCTTAAAGTTTTAGGAGATAAAGTGATCACATCAGGATGGAGATTAAACTGAGTATTTCTAAACTTATAGAACCTGATTTAAATATCTCAGCAGCATGCTTACCATGCCTGCACGCGAGGTAAGTCGCTCAGTCGTGTCCGACTCTTTGAGACCCTATGGACCGTAGCCCACCAGGCTCCTCTGTCCACGGGATTCTCCAGGCAGAAATACTGGAGTGGGTTGCCATGCCTTCCTCCAGGCCATCTTCCTGACTCAGGGATCAACCCCACATCTCTTAAGTCTCCTGCACTGGCAGGCAGGTTCTTTACCACGAGCACCACTTGGCTTACCATAGCAAGTATATAAATCAAACTACTTACCTTCACATATTCCAGTGTTAAGAGATCTTCCATTGTGTTATCCAGTGTTGTAATCAAATAAACTGGTTTCTTGTTTTCATCTAAAAATAATTTCTCAAATTATTCTTTCATAGAAAAACTAATGGGAAATAAATGCAGGAAATATTAACAACTATAGAATTGGAAAAGAAGTATTTCCTGTATCAGTTCTGAACTCTGATCTCTGTATTCCTCAAATCAGGTGGTCTTTCTTCCTTTATTTTAAACTCTACAAATGTAATTTCATCTCATGATTCCCTTTTCTTATGCCACATTGCAAAAGATTCTTATCTTACCTTTCTAAACTTAGATACAAAGTTAAGAAAGAAAAAGTAGCAATCAGATAGAGAAAACAATGTTTATGAGGAACAATAAAAGGACATGAAGTGATGCTGGTCCTGAATCACAAAAATAGTCAGAATCTCTAAAAACAACTGTATACAAAAAACATCAGATGGTGAGAAATGAGCTGTTCTGTGTATTAGTTTAGATTAAAATAAACCTGAGTACCATATTATCAGTCTTTACAAATTATATTGTTGCTTCTGCTTAAAATCTAAGAAAATAATCAAGCAAACTGCTGAAGAAGAGTATTTTGTGTCAACTTATGCCTTTGAAATCAATAACAAGATACTGGAAGATAGGAGTACAAACCAGTCATACTACTCTCGACGGAAAAAATACAGTGTATCTCCACAGAACCCTCCAGATTTAAGTTTATTAGTACTTAAGCTAGCCTTCTACTGTACATGCTAATCACATTTCCTCCTTAAAAAGGTCCCCACTTTTTCACACGTTCATTCATTCTCTGAACAACTATTTACTGACCATTTACTTTGTGTAAGAATATTGTATTTGCTTCTTCCTACTCTTTCTAAGAAAACATAAGCAAATGTATTACAAAAACAGGTAAACTGTTAGTTGTATATCCTGTATTATGTATGCAAGGGTTTTCTTACCCTTTGCTCTTTGGGAAACAAAAAATTATAAAAAAATAAATATTAATAACTTCTGTAATACTTCTGGATTACTGGAAAGCACTATCAAGTTGGCTCACTTTTCTTTCCAACTGTCAGAGCAAACTTTCTTGATGTAAAAAGCATAATAAGGCAGAATTCTGTTTCTTGCATGTATGATAATTTTTTCAAGAAGAGATAATCATAACACAATTCACCAGATGCAAGTTGTAAAGGGCCACAGAACAAGTGTAGAGTATGGAATTAAAAATGTGTAAATCATTTCCAATGACTAAGTTTTCAGGCCACAATACTTAATCTGCTTCCCAACATACAGAGATCACAATCCAGGTCTCACAAAAAAGGGAAAGTTTCGTTATACCAGTTAACGATATCTTTTGTCTGAGAATGAGTTCCCAGAGAAGAGGACATTCTCAAATCCTTGATACGTATATAAGCATATTCCTCACCTTTCTTATTCCCACAGAGAGTTCAGCTTAAGTTTTTAACTCCCTTATTTTAGTATCTCAGTTTACCGCAGGGTAGCGGGGGGAACCTCTAAATGAGTTCAAAGGATTTCATAGGATAGGTCCCATTTAAAACTTAAATAACTTATAAACATTTAAAAAAAAAAAAAAAAAAAAGCTAACAATCAAAAGGGAATTTCCTGGCAGTCCAGTGGTTAGAACTCCAACACTTTCACTGTCAGGGCCCAGGTTTTGATCCCTGGTCAGGGAACTAACATCCTAAAAGCCACAAGGCCATGCCCAGCTCCCCCCCCACAAAAAAAATTTTTTTAACTATAAAAATTAAAAAAAAAAAAACCAACAAAAAACACTGGTTCCAGGACAGCCAAGAATAACGTACTTTTATACACATGCAAATAAAATATATTTGTGCAGTTTCAAAACTAAAAGTAAAGCCTTGTTAATTTTAAGTTCAAAAAAAAAATTAAGCCAACTGTTTCATTAATCACTTTGAACATCAATGGTCTAAATGCACCAAGTAAAAGACACCAATTTCCAACATGAATCAAAAAAAATAAGACCCAAGAATATACTGTCTGCTAAAAACCCACTTTAAATACAAAAGTATGTATACTTTGAAAGTAAACAGATGTTGAAAAATACATTATGCTAACACTAAAAAGAAGAAAGCAAGGATAGTTACGTTAATTTTCAGACAGAGCAGACTTCATAAAGAAAGGCATTAAATAATGATAAAGTAGTCAATTTTCCATGAGAACACAACAATCCTTAAGGTGTACTTATTGAACAATAGAAAGGAAAAAATGATCATAATGAAAAGAGAAACAGATGAACCCACTACATTATTAGAACACTTCATACTCTATCAGAAATGAAAAATATATATATATATAAAATATATATATATATATATATATATATATATATATATATATGAGGACACAGTTGAGCTCAGTAACACCATCAAACAACTGGAGGTAATGGACGTCTAGAGACTACTTCATCCAACAAGAGCATAATATTCATTCTTGTTAAGCTCACATGGAATATTCACCAAGATTAACCACATTCTGAGCCACAGAATACACCTTAGCAAGTTTTAAAAACAGAAATCATACAAGGTCTGCCTTCAGACCACAGAAGAATGAAAACAGAAATCAGTAACAGAAAACTAGTTGGAAAATTCCAAAATATTTGGAAAATAAACAACACATTTCTAAATAACACATGACTCAAAAAAGAAATCTCGAAGGAAGAGTTAAAAACACTTGGAATTAAATGAAATGTCCATGCTCTAATTCCTCCAAATCCTAGAATATGTTATCTCATATGGTAAGTGTAACATTACAGAGGTGATTAAGGTCAAGATTAAGGAGAAATGATTTTTGATTGTCCAGATGCACTCAATCTTAATTACCTTAGTTTTTAGAGCAGAAGAAAATGCGGAAGAAAAGGTTAGCGAGATTACAACATAAGAAGGATCTAACACCTCATAATGGTTCTGGGATACAAAAAATTATTTGCAAGGATTCAGAGAGGCCTATAGGAACTAAGCCCAATCTACACCTTATAAGCAGTAAGAAAACAGACTCAAATCAGATAAAACTGATCCTGCCAACACCTGAATGAAGAAGAAAACAGATCTTCCCCTACAGCCTCCAAAACAGAAGTCCTGTTAATAGCTTGACTTTTGCCTGTTGAGACTTCTGTCAGACATCTAAATTACACAAATTTAATAAATTTGTGGTAAACTGTTGTAATATCAATAGAAAACTATTTCAGTATTTTAGTATTCATTAAGTAGATTTAAAATTAAACTATTTTTCTTAATGAGAAAAGTTATCTTCATAACCCTCTAGCCTACCCCTTAGATAAAGTATAATATGAAAGTTGAAGACTAACTCATAATATTTCTTTGATAATATCAAAGGTAGTGACTACATGTCTAGAGAATTTATATCTAGAAGCTAATCAAATTGTAAAATTAATTTTTTAAATTAACCTCAGATATGCAGATGACACCACTCTTATGGCAGAAAGCAAAGAAGAACTAAAGAGCCTCTTAATGAAAATGAAAGAGGAGAGTGAAAAAGTTGGCTTAAAACTCAACATTCAGAAAACTAAGATCATGGCATCCAGTCCCATCACTTCATGGCACATAGATGGGTAAACAAGGCAAACACTGACAGACTTTATTTTTTGGGCTCCAAAATCACTGCAGATGGTGATTGTAGCTATGAAATTAAAAGACGCTTACTCCTTGGAAGGAAAGTTATGACCAACCTAGACAGCATATTAAAAAGCAGAGACATTACTTTGCCAACAAGGGTCTGTCTAGTCAAAGCTATGGTTTTCCCAGTAGTCATGTACAGATGTGAGAACTGGACTATAAAGAAAGCTGAGCACTGAAGAATTGATGCTTTTGAACTGTGGTGTTGGAGAAAACTCTTGAGAGTCCCTTGGACTGCAATGAGATCCAACCAGTCCATCCTAAAGAAAATCAGTGCTGAATACTCATTGGAAGGACTGATGTTGAAGCTGAAACTCCAATACTTTGGCCACCTGATGCGAAGAACTGACCCATCTGAAAAGACCCTGATGCTGGGAAAGACTGAAGGCAGGAGGAGAAGGGGACGACAAAGGATAAGATGGCTGGATGGCATCACCAACTCAATGGACATGAGCTTAAGTAAATTCCAGGAGTTGGCAATGGACAGGGAGGCCTGGCATGCTGCAGTCCATGGGGTCGCAAGGAGTCAGACATGACTGAGCAACTGAACTGAACTGAATTATTTTTAAAAACAGAGATACTTACCAAAATAATCTGGACATTTTAAGCAGACCTCTTTCAAAAACGCATTTGCTTTCAAATCAAATGTTCTAAGCTCAATATCTGTGCCCAATCCTAAGACATTAATTTCTACCACAGGTAGTTCACAATCTCCAACAAGGTGACAGAACTGAATCAAAACCTAGAAAAGAAAGAAAAAAGAAACAACTATCTAACACACACAAAAATATTTATGCAGATCATGGTCATATACGGATATGTGAGGTATACATATGGTATAAATGATATATATTTAAATTTAGGAGAGATCTTATACATATAAAATACATGCACTAGGCAAATTATTTTAAATAAATATATACTGAATAATAAAATACAAGTAAACTGTTAATTCTTTTTTTTTTTAGTGAAGGAGGATTTATTTAAACTTTCCACAGGCAGAATGTGGTCCCTCTCAGAAGGTGAGGGCAGCAAAATCTTTAATTATTAAGGAAATTAATCTTCAAAAGGGAAGGAGAATCACAAAGTAACATCTAGATTAAGCTTAAATAGGATTAAAACAACAATGTCTATTAGTAATAAGACTATATAATCTGTGAATAGCAGAAATGACCAAAATTTAAATAAGCCATACTAATTTTACCATGGTACATATAATGCATACCTCTGGCACTTCAAACCTTATTTTATACTCAATCATATTTTTAAAACAATCTGGTTTCTGAAGCTTTTTCTGTTGAGGACTTTTAATGCTAGATGGAGATTGAAGAGGCTCTTCCAACGGACTACATGGTGCATCAAAAAACTCCTCATCTGAATCTAAATACCACAGAACATTTTTTAAGTCAATAATCTATAGGACTGATTTAATAATAAAACTTAAATAATTTATCTGAAATAAATATGAACACTACAACACTACTTCAAAAAACTGAAGGCAATGTTGAAATAAAAAGAAAACAATATAGAGATTATAGCTGCAAAAATAAATTCTTAATGACAAAACATATGGAAAATTACAAAATGCAATCTTTAGCTTAACGAACGTCATCTTTAAAATCAGTAAGTCTAAAACTGCCCCAAAAAATTTTATAGCAAATGCCAAGGCCAATTACTACCTACATGATGAATACTCAAAGGAACATACTAATATGCTCACTCTATCTGGAGAGCAAAACAGAACTTAATTACAAACTCTGAAACATTAAAAGCAGGGGGTAGACCCTGCGGTTTAAACAGAGAAACTAAGATTAAGCACTATTTCACATATGCACAACTATATAGCCACATATATATATATATATATATAATTGTACATATGTATACATATGATATATACATATGATATATATATCATATGTATATATATATGATAATAAATTTTTAAAACATACTTTAAAGGGTCCAAAATCCAGTAAAACTATTAAAAGAAGGTTTAAGAGAAACTAAAACCATCTAAGTATATCCCAAAAATATAAAATTGAATTTTAGGATAGATGATCTCACAAACATTTCCTTCCCCTTCCCACCAATCCTGGTCACTACAGAGAAAGGTAAACATTCTCTAGAAAACTGAGGATCAACATGGAAATATCTGTTATTTAACATTTAGCAATTTTTAAACTCTTAAAAATAGTAAAATACATTTATTTTTCTTTCCAATATGGCCAAAAAAGCCTGTATTTCATAACAAAATATTTACGGGTCTTCATAGGTGAATGTAGATATTAAGGCTTGATTATTTTCCTTTAATAACAAAAAAGAAAATGTAAAAAGTTAAAAAAAATTACTATAATGAAGATCTCCAAAAGCTAAGTAACAGATTATAAATTAGACATAAACTTTCATGGGTTCTCTTGGATCACAATAAGATAGAGAAGATTAAAACTTTCTAGTGGTCCTTGTTACTATGGGATTCAATTGTTTTTCGAAGCTTAGTTTTAGTTGAAGGAAAATTTCTTCACAATGCTGTGTTGGCCTCTGCCACACATCAACATGAGTCAGCCACAGGTACACATGTGTCCCCTCCGTCTTTAACCTCCCTCCCACCCTTTCCACCCCTCTACGTTGTCACACAGCCCCAGTTTGAGTTCCCTGAGTCATACGGCAAATTCCTTTTGGTTCCCTATTTTACACGTGGTACTGCATATGCTTCCATGCTACTCTCTCCAGAAAATCCCACTGAAAAAGGAATTTAAGTGAAATTTTCTAGATAACATGCATATCTACTATTGCCTGAAATTTTTTATGCAAATGAAAATTATTTTTATAATCAATATATAACAAGGAAAATTTCCTAAAGTAGCTTCATTTTACCATCTTCAACACATGGAATTTCCAAAAGAGGAAATTTCTTCTGTGACATCTGTGATGTTCCCAAAGAAGTGGATCTTTGAACCTGGAAGAAAAGTTAATCCACTCTCAATTGGCAAACAGACTTTTATTTTAAGTTCTAGGACAACTGTGACAACAAACACACAGACACCTAAATCTGAATTAACTGGAAAAATTCCAGTCTGAACTAGAAAATTTGTAAATGTAAATTTAAAGAAGTATTTTTACAATTTAAGGCTAAATATAAATTTTCACAACTGTTATAATCATTTCCTTGCTGACAGACTTTGTGTAGGAAGAAATCTTAGCTATATCTCAACATCTTACTAAATAAAGGAAACCACCTCTATGGCATCCACAGGAAACAACCAAATTCTCAAAATTTAAAGCTTCTGTAGTTAGGGAGCTTGTACTTTTATTTTTAATTTTTTAAAGATATTTTAGTAAATTACTTTTCTACTGTCCTGTGCCAAGTAGAGCATGCCAAAAAAACGTAATTCATTTGAAAATGATAATAATAAAAGATAACCCTGAATCTTCCATCCAGGCCAAAAACCAAAATAGTACCAGATACCTAGAAGCATCTTATGTGCTACTTTCTTGATCACATTCCCTAAAATTGATTTATTCTATTTACTTGTTTTTAACCTTCTATGACTGATTTTATAAGTAAAATATTATTTAACCTGTTTCTTTCTAAACTCAGAAAGAGGCAATAATATTGCATACATTTTCCTGTGAAACTGTCTCAACAAAATATTGTTTAAATTTTATCCATATTGATACTTTTCTCATTCTTACTGCTATACATTGACGAATATAAACCACTAGTTATTTGTCCATTACAATGTTGGTAAATATTTGTACTGTTTAGAGATTTTTGCTTTTACTCACATTACCAGTATAAGCATCCTATCCTGTAACACACGGGCTCAAATGCAAGATTTTCTATTATGTATGTATCAGAGTGGAATTTTATATATTCACTTTAATGGTACTATCAATATGTTTTCACAAGTGTTTATAAGACATTATCTGATGTCATCAGTGGATCAGTGTTTGTATGTCTCCACTTCCTCATTAACATTCAGCATTCTCAGACATAATCTTACTGGCATTTTCACCCTAGTTTTAATTAGAATTTCACAAATATAGTTACACATATCATAGGTTCATGGATTGTGTTTCTGCTTCTCAGAATCCTATTCATTTGGCGGAAACATTTTTACTGAAATATAATCTACTGCGTATGAGTTTGTAATTTGAGTATAAAAACTAAATTTCAAAAAGAAAACACATCCATGCACCCAAAATTCAGATCCAGGAACAGAATATTATCAGCAACTCAGAAGCTGCCTCAGGGTCCTCAATCATCAGGCACACCTCCAAAAAGCAACAACTATCCTGCCCCCAATTTCAATATTGTTTTGAAGTTTTTTACACTACATTCATTAAAGATTTTGCTTTATGAGGTGAATAATAAAACTAAACATCTTTCTTGTCTGTTTGCTCATTTCTTATTGGATTCCTGGTCTCCTTACATATTTTGGATAGTCTTTTCCCTGTGGCTGACTTGTGGTAAAGAGTCTGCCTGCAATGCAGGAGACCCAGGTTCAATCCCTGGTTTGGGAAGATCCCCTGCAGAAGGGAATGGCAACCCACTCCAGTATTCTTGCCTGGAGAATCCGACGGACAGAGGAACCTACAGGGCTACAGTCCATGGCGTTGCAGAGTCGATTCGACTTAGCGACTAACAGCTTTTCTAAGCTGTACGGGTTGCCAATATTTTTCCCAGTTGGATGGACAGCCTTTTTTCATTATTAACAGTATCATTCAAAAGGCAGAAAATTTTAATGTCTATGAAGTATAATTTATTTTTTTTCTCCTGTATTTGTACCTATTTATCCCAAGACACTTTTATCCAGCAAAAGAACTCAAAGATTTTCTCTGTTTTTGAAGGTTTTCAAACTTTATACCCTTGGGCATTTACATTTAAGTCTCTGTTCCACTGCAGGTTAAATTCCATGTATGGTATATGTTACAGGTTGATGTTCACTTTTTTCCCCCATGGAAATCTAATTATTTTAGAACAACTGTTGAAAAGACTAGCTTACTTAGTTGCACTGGAAACTAAGAAATAAAATATATATATTAACCATATTGTGAATTTATTTCTGAATTCTATTCTACTTTAGTTATCTTTATGTCTATTCTTACACTGAAACAACACTTTCCTGAATAAACGAGCTATAAAATAAGCCTTGAAATCAAATATTAGAAACCCACCAATGTTATTCTTATGCAAATTTTTTGGCCAACATATGTTCATTTATTTCCATACGTGTATTATAATAAACTTGCTAACTTCCAAAAAAAAAAAATCTGGTATTTAGATTGGGACTGTGAGAAATCTATAGGGTTTTGAGAGAACTGTCATTTTAAGAGGGTCAGTCCTCCAACTCTTAGCTGTATCATTTCACTTATTTAGGTCATGGTCAATTTCTTATAGAAATGTCCTGTAGTTTTAGATTCATAGGTCTTATATTCTTTTGCTACACTTTTCCTAATTATTTATTTTCTAATATTATTATGAAAGGAATATTTTTCTTAATTTGATTTTTAGAAACAATTTACTATTTACACTGATGATATAGACTGCAACCGTGACAAATTCACTATTGCTAGTTTATTTTTCTACACTCCTTAGGACTTTTCGCATAAATGATCATATCATCAGGAAACAGTCTTACTTTTCCCTTTCCATCCTGTCATTATTTCTCTTAAGTTACTGCAGAAGCTAGAATCCTCAGTATGAATCTGAATAGAAGTAGTAACAAGAGCCCTCACTCCTGCACTGTTCCTGATATTACAGGGGAAGCACTCAGTCTTTTTCAAATTAAATATTATATTAGTTATAATTAAACATATATTAGTTTCCTAAATTGATAGGGTGCCCTTATATTCTCAGTTTGATATCATGAATGGTTGTTGGATCTTATCAATGCTTTTTCCTTGTCTACTGAAATAACAATATATTTTTTATCCTTTATTCAATAAAGTGTACTTAACACTGATCAGTGAACTATTTTTGCTTTCATGGGATAAATGCTTTCCTGGGTGCTTTAGAGTATTATAGTGTCTAATCTTTTTAAAATATCATACTATTTGACTGTAATATTTGCTAAGTATTAATATTTTAAATCTATGTTAATGAATATATACATCTGTAATTTCCTCATAATTCCTCTATCTAGTTACAACAGCAGGAGAACAGATGCAAAGAAACAAAAGTGTGGCCTATGCACAGAGGAAAAGAGCAGACACAGTTCAAGCAGAAGCAAAGGCATCAGATTTACTGGGGGAAAAAAAAAACTTTAAATAAATTGTCTAAAATGTGCTCAGAGAGCTAAAAAGAGCCATTGAGAAAGTGACAAAGTAAACCAGGTGAATGTTACAACAAATGGAAAGTATCAACTAAGAGATAGAAATTATAAAAAGAAACTGAACAAGTTCCAGACTACAATAACTGAAAGAAAAAATACATTAGAGAATTTCAAAAGCAGAGTTGAGCTAGCAGTAAACAGGTACACACATCAGTCAAAATTATTAAAGAAAAAAAGAAAGAAACAAAGGATAAAGAAAAATGAACACAACCTAAGGGTGCCTGTGAGATACCATAATGTAAGGTGATGCATGCATTATGAGAACACCAGCAAGAAACAGGATGAAGAGAGGGCAAGAAAGCATATCTGAAAAAATAATTACCAAAAATGTGCCCAAATATGATGAAAAACTGGGACAGAGGAGCCCGGCAGGCTACAGCTCATGGAGCTGCAAAGAGCTGGACACAACTGGGCAACTGAGCAGAGCACATACATGAACCTAAAAAGTCTAAGTTTAATAACTGAAAGTGACATATATTCAAATACATCCACTCCAAAACATACTATCATCGAACAGTTGAAAGACAAAGTAAGAAACTTGCAAGCAACAAGAGAAGTGAGGTGTCCATGTTAAAACTCTCAATAAATTACTACAGCTAATTTCTTACCAGAAACCATGAAGGTCAAAAGGTAATGGAAAGTCATATTTGACACCAAGGATGTGTCTGGCAAAACTATCCTTCAAAATGAGAGAGAAATTAAGATATTTCCAGACAAACAACAACAACATAAGGAGTGTATCGTCACTATACTTGCCCAATAAGAAATCTTTGCCAGAGCCCTTTAGGTAAGGAAAAGAATACTAGATAGTAACTCAAAGCTATATAAAGAAGAAATCTCCAGCACATATAATTACATGGGTAAATAAATAAGGAGATGTTGTATTCTTAGCTCAGAGTCACTTTTTTTTAAATTTCCTATACACTTAAAAGAAAACCATAAGAATAATTATAACGACACTACTGAATACACAACGTATAATACGGAACTTGTGACACCACCACAGGGAGTACAAAGCTGTACAAGTTTCTGGTTGCTCTGCAGTTACATTGGTACTAATTCAAAACACAGTTTTATCAATTCAGGATGTTAAATGTAACTGACATAGTAGAAGAAAACAGCAACCCACTCCAGTATTCTTGCCTGGGAAATCCCATGGGCAGAGAAGCTGGCAGGCTATACAGTCCATAGAGTCAGAGTCAGACGTGACTAAGCAACAAAAGAGAAAATATAAAACAAAAAATATATAAAAACAAGAAACAAATAGAAATTGGAAGAAAAAGTTTCCTAATCAGTAATGACTTTAATGCTTAATATTTTACTTATGTATCTGGTATCTGTACAGATGTCTCTGTCCTCAGCTTTATCTCTGTATTCTTACTGAACTGCAAAATTCCTAAAGGATAAGACTTGTATCTGTTTAACTCAATTTGTACACTATAGGCAGAGCACAAGCATCAAACGAACATCTGACATAGTTCAATAATGACAAACATGAGAGAAAATCAAATGTAAGTCAACAAGAGACATCAGAAAAAGGCAGATGAAAATACAAAATTCCTTATTTTAGGATCATGCTATATCTAACTTGTAAAATCTACTTCTTCAAGTTTATATATGAGATTATATTGGTTTTATTACTTAAAACAGGAGAATTTCAATGAGTCACAGGAATAAAATACAAAGTAAAAGTAACAAATATTGTGGACTCTTGAACTAAAAAAATAATGATCAGTGAGGACAAACAAGAAGTGAAGAGGAATGAAATAGATTTACATTCCACTACACTGATTTTCTCTTCATGTTAAAAAAAAAAAAAAGGCAAAAACATTACCTTTTAGTCTTAAGTGGATCAACTGGAAATGGGCAGTGGACTAAAAAAACCATTAAAAAAGCTCACTAAAACAAAAAGTGCAAAAGAACAATAACCAAACCACACTTGTACGGTTACTCCGAACATGGAAGCATCAGGGGGTAAAAAAAGCACAAACGCCACATTCTATTGCATCATCCTCAGTTCAGGAAGACAAGAAATGGCATGGAATAAACATCTTACCCAATTAATCCAGAAACCTGTAAATCTCCATGACGCTTTTGGAAAGGTTAACAGGGACACGAGTTTGAGCAAGCTCCGGAAGTTGGTGATGGACAGGGAAGCCTGCGTTCTGCAGTCCATGGGGTTGCAAAGAGTGAGACACAACTGAGTGACTGAACAGAACTGAACAGGTTGAGTCCAGTATTTAGCACAGCCATTTCATGGCTGAAAATACATGGTGGTGGTGGTGGGTCAGTTGCTAAGTTATGTCCAACTCTTTTGACCCTATGGTCTACAGTCCACTGAGCTCCTCTGTCCATAGGATTTCCCAAGCAAGAATACTGGAGCAGGTTGCCATTTCTATCTTCAAGCAATGGCTTTCAATATCAACAGACGGAACCATCCAATCAAAAGGAACAAATTGACAAAATAGATGAAAGAAAATTGGATCCAACTACATGCTGTCTACTTTGATGTTATTCAGTCACTCATTGTGTCTGACTCTTTGTGACCCCATGGACAGGACTGCAGTACGCCAGGATTCCATGTCCCTCACCATCCCCTGTCACCATGCTGTCTACCAGAGATTCATTCCTTTTAGATCCAAATCCACAAATAGGCAGAAAAGTGAAAGGACTGAAAAAAAAGAGACTCTATGCAAACAGCAATCACCACAGCGGTGGTAATTTCTAACAAAAGACTTTAAAAACTGTAACAAAAGACATAAAGGTCATCATATATAATCAAAGGAATAATTCATTAGGAATATATAACAATAATAAACATAAAGACACCCAAAAAAGTCACCAAATATGCAAACAAAACAATGACAAAACAGGAGAAACAGAAAGTTCCACAGTAATAGTTGGAGACTTCAATAAGCTCACTTTCAATAAAGAATAGAAAAACTAGTCAGAGGATCAGTAAGTAAATAAAGAACTTGAACAATGCTATACACCAACTAGACATAACAGACATACACAGAACAAACCAGCCAACAGCAGAATGTACATTCTTTCCAAGTACATGCAGAACATTTTCCAGGGTTGATCATGTGTCAGACCACAAAACAAGTGTCAAAAGAATTTTTTAAGACTGAAATCATATAAAGCATCTTCTCCAACCACAATGAAATCAAGCTAGAAATCACTAACACAAGGGAAAGTGGAAATACACAAATACACAGAAATTGAAGAAAACTTTAAAAAAACAAACCAGTGGATCAAAGAACAAATTGCAAGAAAATTTACAAATACTTTGAGATGAAGGACAATGAAAATACATCGTATGAAATACCTTGACATCAGTACTTGGAAGGAAATTTACTGCTATAAAAGTATACATTAAAATAAAAGATTTCAAAATCAATAACCTTACTTTATACTTCAAACAAGCAAAAAATGGACCAACCAAAACATAAAGCCGGCAAAGGTAAAAAATATATATATAATAGAAATATTAGAGCAGAGATAAAATAAACAGTGAAAAGAAACACAAAAGAATTAACAAAACCAAAAGCTGGTTCTTGACAAAGTCAACAAAAATGACAAAACTTCAGCTAGATTGAGACAAAAAGAAAAGACATAACTAATATCAGAAATCAAATTGAAGTCATTGCAGCCAATCTTACAGAAATAAAAAAAGATTTAAAAGCTGAAGGCCCACAGATCAGATAACCTAGATTCAATAGACAAAATTTCTACAAAGACACAAATTACTTTAACTGACTCAAGAACAAACAGAAACTCTGAACAGGCTTGTAACAAGAAAAGGTATTGAATCAGTACCCAAAATTCTACCAAGAAAGAAAAGTAAGAAGGCTTCGATAAAGAAGTTTACCACCATTTAATGAATTAAAACCTTCCTTTTCAAATTCTTATCAAATAAATGGAAGAAAACATTCCTAACCTAATCTCTTAGGCCTAACAACAGACTCAAGCAAACATACCACACACAAAAAAATTATAGACTGATGTAACTTACTGTATGGTAATTTGAACATTCTTTGGCATCGCTTTTTTTGGGAACTGGAATGAAAACTGACCTTTTCCAGTCCTGTGGCCACTGTTGAATTGTCCAAATTTGCTGGCATACAGAGTGCAGCACTTTAACGGCATCATCTTCTAGAATCTGAAACAGTTCAGCTGGAATTCCATCACCTTCACTAGCAGTTCACAGTAATGCTTCCTAAGGCCCACTAGACTCCACACTCTAGGATGTTTGGCTCTAAATGTGTGACCATACCATCATGGTTATCCAGTCATTAAGACCTTTTTTGTACAGTTCTTATGTGTGTTCTTGCCACCTCTTAATATCTTCTGCTTCTGTTGACATTTCTGTCCTTTACTGTGCCTATCTATGCATGAAATGTTTCTTTGGTTATCCCCAATTTTCTTGAAGAGATCTCTAGTGTTTTCCACTTTATTGTTTTCCTCTGTATCTTTGCATTGTTTACTTAAGGCTTTCTTATCTCTTCCTGCTATTCTCTGGAATTCTGCATTCAGTTGGGTGTATCTTTCCCTTTCTCCTTTGCCTTTTGCTTCTCTTCTTTTCTCAGCTATTTTTAAGGCCTCCTCAGACAACCACTTTGCCTTCTTGCATTTGTTTTTCTTGGGGATAGCATTGGTCAACACCTCCTGTACAATATTATGAACCTTTGACTATAGATCTTCAGGCACTGTGTCTACCAGATCTAGTCCCTTGAATCTATTCATCACCTCCACTGTATAGTCACAAGGGATTTGATTGAGGTCATAGCTGAATGGCTCAGTGGTTTTCCTCACTTTCTTCATTTAAGTCTGAATTTTCAACAAGGAGCTCAAGATCTGAGCCAGTCAGCTCCAGCCTTTGTTTCTGCTGTCTAGAGCTTCTCCATCTTCAGCAGCAAAGAATATAATCAATCTGTTTCAGTATTGACCATCTGATGATGTCCATACGTGGAGCTATCTCTTGTATCGCTAGAAGACGGTGTTTGCTATCACCAGTGTGTTCTCTTAGCAAAACTCTGTGAGTCTTTGCTTGCTTCATTTGGTATTCCAAGACCAAGCTTACCTGTTACTCAAGGTATCTCTTGACTTTCTACTTTTGCATTCCAGTCCCTTATGATGAAAAGGACACCTGTTTTTAGTCTTAGTTCTAGGAGGTCTTGTAGGTTTTGGTAGAATCAATCAACTTCAGCTTCTCTGGCATTACTGGTTAGGGTATAGACTTGGATTACTGTGATGTTGAATGGTTTGCCTTGGAAATGAACTGAGATCATTCTGTCATTTTTGAGACTGCACCCAAGTACTGCATTTCAGATTCTTTTGCTGACTAGGAGGGCTATTCCACTCCTTCTAAGGGATTCTTGCTCACAGTAATAGATACAATGGTCATCTGAATTAAATTCACCCATTACAGTTCACTGAATTCTAAAATGTCAACATTCACTCTTGGCATCTCCTGTTTGATCAAATCCATTTTACCTTGATTTATGGACCTAACATTCCAGGTTGCTATGCAATACTTTTCTTTATAGCATTGGACTTTACTTTCACCACCAGACACATCCACACCTGGGCATCGTTTAAACTTTGGTTCAGCCTCTTCATTCTTTCTGGAGCTATTTCTCTGTTCTTCCCCAACAGCATATTGAAGAACTACCAGTCTGGGGGTCTCATCTTTCAGTATCATACCATTTTGCCTTTTCAAAGTTCATGGGGTTCTCAAGGCAAGAATACAGAAGTGGCTTGCCATTCTCTTCTCCAGGAGACCACAATTAGTCAGGCCATAACTAGCAGGGACATGCTCTTCAATCACTCCAGGTCAGTTTTCATTCCAATCCCAAAGAAAGGCAATGACAAAGAATGCTCAAACTACCACACAACTGCACTCATTTCACATGCTAGCAAGATAATGCTCAAAATACTTCAAGCTAGGCAACAGCAGTATGTGAACCAAGAACTTTCAGAGGTAAACCTGGATTTAGAAAAGGCAGAGGACCCAGAGATCAAATGGCCAACATCCAGTGGATCACAGAAGCAGCAAGAGAATTCCAAAAAAAGTCTACTTCTGCGGCATTGATTATGCTAAAGCCTTTGACTGTGTGGATCACAACAAACTGTGGAAAATTCTTAAAGAGATGGAAATACCAGACCACCTTACCTGCCTCCTGAGAAACCTGTATTCAGGATAAGAAGCAACAGTGAGAACCAGACATGGAACAACAGACTTTCAAAATTGGGGAAGGAGTATGTCAAGGCTGTATATTGTCACCCTGCTTATTTAACTTATATGCAAGTACATCATCCAAAATGCCGGGCTGGATGATTTACAAGGTTAAATCAAGATTGCCAGGAGAACTATCAACAACCTCAGATATGCATGATACCACTTTAATGGCAGAAAGCAAAGAGGAACTAAAGAGCCTTTTAATGAATGAAAGAGGACAGTGAAAAAGTTGGCTTAAAACTCAACATTTAAAAAACAAAGATCATGACATCACTCCCATCACTTCATGGCAAACAGATGGGGAAAAAGTGGAAACAGTGACAGATTTCATTTTCTTTGCCTCCAAAATATCTGCGGAAGGTGACTGAAGTCATGAAATTAAAAGATGCTTGCTCTTTGGAAGAAAAGCTATGACAAACCTAGACAGCATAATAAAAAGCAGAGACATCACTTTCCTGACAAAGGTCCATATAGTCAAACAAAGCTATGATTTTTCCAGCAGTCATGTACAGATATAAGAGTTGGACCATAAAGAAGGTTGAGTGCCAAAGAGTTGATGCTTTTGAACTGTGGTACTGGAGAAGACTCTTGAGAGTCTCATGGACTGCAAAGAGATCAAACCAGTCAATTTTAAAGGAAATCAACCTTGAACATTCACTGGAAGGACTGATGCTGAAATGGAAGTTTCAATACTTTGGCCACCTGATGCAAAGTGCTGATTCACTGGAAAAGACCCTGATGCTGGGAAAAATTGAGGGCAAGAGAAGATGTGGCGACGGAGGATGAGATGGTTGGATGGCATCACTGACTCAATGGACATGAGTTTGAGCTAAGGCACAGGAACCAGAGATCAAATTGCCAACATATGCTGGATCATAGAAAAGGCAAGGGAATTTAAAAAAAAAAAACAGCTACTTCTGCTTCACTGACTACACTAAAACCTGTCACATTTGTTTATACTCAAGACTAATGAGAACAGAGAAACAACATTTAACACTGGTGGGACTAAACATTCGTAATCAAAAAGCAAACCTGGCAAAATTCATTAAAATATAAAATTCACATATTTTACTCAACACCACCACTTCCAGAAATGTATCCAATGGATTAAAAAAATACTCAAATATATGTATAAGAAAGTTCAGAGCAGTGACATTTTTTATAACTAAAAATATAACAATATAAAAGCCCATCAAAAGAGAATTACATTAGGCAAAGGACGGTACACTCACAAAATTTAACACTGTACCACCATTAAAAAAAAAAGGCATATCTGTATATGCTGAACAGGTAAATATCTCTAAGGTACATAACATATGCTAATAATGGTGAAAAAGACAAATTTAAAACAGGAAGTATAATGATCCCATTTATGTAAATTTTAAGAACATTATAATATAAACACATACATACGTATACACACAGAGAGCCATGCATATTTGTACATGTGTGTATTAGCAAAAGCTATAAACATTTTAAAAAACCTAGAGAAGCAGTAGTTAACCACGAAGGAAAGGGAATAGAGACTGGAAAAGTGAAGAAAGGTAGACATCATTTCATACTTTTGTTTACTATTTGCATCTTTAACTATTTTATCATTTTCTCTTTCAAAATGTAACTTTAAAAAGTTTATTACAGATGAATTGAATTTCACTCCACATTTCTGTGGTTACACACTCTTTGTGAAATCTGCCTTTTGATTCTGCTGTCATTCACTCTGAGAACACAGTACCTGGTGTGATCTGACGGGCACGTTCACTTCAGCTGCAGGCGGGGGTTTGGGAATGCTTTCAATCAGTTCCAAAATCCCTTGCAGTTTCTTATCTGAGATTCGTAAAGAAACTAATGGTAAGTTTCCATAAATCTTGAATCTGTTTCAAAAAGACAGAAATCACTATTTAAAAAATGACTATTCACCTTATATTATCTAAGAATAATCATATGTGATATCAGCTGAATTAACAACATTATATTTAAAAGGTTTATTTTCTATTGTTTTGTCAATGCCAGTTGACAATTACTACTTATGAAGTGTTTATTACCAACAGGAATTAAGGAAAGCAGTTGATATGTAATACAATAAATAATTCTCACAATGTATGAGGCAGAAATGTATTTCTGCTCCCTGTTTCTTATAAGTTCCCATATGTACATGGTTCCTAGCAGGAAATTAGGTTTGGCAAGTACAAATAACTTGTCCAAGAGATTATATATTTAAAACCAGGTTTCAAAATCAGATCTTGAATGAAAAATCACAATCATATAGAGAAATATGTAACAAAATTCAACACCCATTCATGGTAAGAACTCTCAGTAAATTAGAATTAAGAAATATCTTGGAAAAACCTACAACCAACATCCTCCTTAACAGTGAGAAACTCAACATTTTGCCAACAACACTGAGTACAAAACAAAGATGTCCCTCTCACCATTCCTTTTCAACATCACAGTAGAAGTCATGCCAATGCAGTAAGCCAAAAAAAGAAAATTTTAAAGTATACAGATTGGTAAAGGCATAAAACTGTCTTTGTCAATAGACAACATGATTATCTATGTAAATTATCTATAAAAAAAATTCCTGAAACTAATAAGCTGATACAGCATAGTTGTACAATATAAGATTAACATAGAATAGTGAACTGCTTCCCAATATACCAAAGGACAAATATAATATGAAATTAAAGACATAAGAACATTTATATTAGCATTTAAAGAAAGTAATACTTAGGCATAAATCTAACAAAATAAATACAAAATTCATAGGAGGTAAATTATAAAATTCTGATAACAAACAACTAAATAAATAGAGATAGTCCACATTCAAGGGTAGGAAAATTCAATACTGATAAGATGTCAGTTAATCCCCAACTGGTCTATAGATTCAATGCAATCACAATCAATATCCCATGAAGTTATTTAATGGATATGGAAAAATTGATTTAAAAATTTATATGGAGAGGCAAAAGACCCAGAACATACTAGTCAACATAATACTGAAGAAGAGCAATGTTGGAGGACTGACATTCCCAGATTCAAGACTTACTCTAAAGCTACAGTAAACAAGACACTGTGCTACTGTCAAAATAACAGACAAACAGATCAATGGAACAGAACAGAGTGCAAAACAGACCTCCACAAACACAGTCTGAATCTCTGGCAAAAGAGCAAAGACAAATAATGGAGCAAAGACACTCTCTTCAAAAAATGGTGCTGAAACAAAAGCCCAGGACCAGATAGCTTCACAGCTGAATTCTACCAAAAATTTAGAGAAGAGCTAACACCTACCTTACTCAAACTCTTCCAGAAAATTGCAAAAGAAGGTAAACTTCCAAACTCATTCTATGAGGCCACCATCACCCTAATTCCAAAACCAGACAAAGATGCCACAAAAAAAGAAAACTACAGGCCAATATCACTGATGAACATAGATGCAAAAATCCTTAACAAAATTCCAGCAAACAGAATCCAACAACACATTAAAAAAATCATACACCATGATCAAGTGGGCTTTATCCCAGGAATGCAAGGATTCTTTAATATCCGCAAATCAATCAATGTGATACACATTAACAAATTGAAACATAAAAACCATATGATTATCTCAATAGATGCAGAGAAAGCCTTTGACAAACTTCAACACTCATTTATGATTAAAACTCTCCAGAAAGCAGGAATAGAAGGAACATACCTCAACATAATAAAAGCTATATATGACAAACCCACAGCAAGCATCACCCTCAATGGTGAAAAATTGAAAGCATTTCCCCCTGAAATCAAGGACAGAAGTGCCCACTCCACCACTACAATTCAACATAGTTTTGGAAGTTTTGGCCACAGCAATCAGAGCAGAAAAAGAAGTAAAAGGAATCCAGATAGGGAAAGAAGAAGTGAAACTCTTGCTGTTTGCAGATGACATGATCCTCTACATAGAAAACCCTAAAGACTACCAGAAAATTACTAGAGCTAATCAACGAATATAGTAAAGTTGCAGGATATAAAATTAACACACAGAAATCCCTTGCATTCCTATATACTAACAATGAGAAAACAGAAAGAGAAATTAAGGAAACAATACCATTCACCATTGCAACAAAAAGAATAAAATACTTAGGAGTATATCTACCTAAGAAACAAAAGACCTATACATAGAAAACTATAAAACACTGATGAAAGAAATCAAAGAGGACACAAACAGATGGAGAAACATACCGTGTTCAGGGATTGGAAGAATCAATATTGTCAAAATGGCTTTCTACCCAAGCAATCCTATAGATTCAATGCAATCCCTAATCAAGCTACCAATGGATTTTTCCAAGAACTAGAAACAAATAATTTCACAATTGTAATGGAAATACAAAAAAACCCTCGATAGCCAAAGGAATCTGAAGAAAAGAAGAATGGAAACTGGAGGAATCAACCTGCCCTGACTTCAAAAGACTCTACTACAAAAGCCCACAGTCCAAAGACAGTATTGGTACTGGCACAAAGAGAGAAATATAGATCAATGGACAGAATAGAAAGCCCAGAGATAAATCCATGAACCTATAGACACCTTATCTTTGACAAAGGAGGCAAGGATATACAATGGAAAAAAGACAACCTCTTTAACAAGTGGTGCTGGGAAAACTGGTCAACCACTTGTAAAAGAATGAAACTAGAACACTTTCTAACACCATACACAAAAATAAACTCAAAATGGATTAAAGATCTAAATGTAAGACCAGAAACTATAAAACTCCTAGAGGAGAACATAGGCAAAACACTCTCCGACATAAATCACAGCAAGATCCTCTATGACCACCTCCCAGAATATTGGAAATAAAAGCAAAACTAAACAAATGGGACCTAATGAAACTTAAAAGCTTTTGCACTACAAAGGAAACTATAAGTAAGGTGAAAAGACAGCCCTCAGATTGGGAGAAAATAATAGCAAATGAAGAAACAGACAAAGGATTAATCTCAAAAATATACAAGCAACTCCTGAAGCTCAATTCCAGAAAAATAAATGACCCAATCAAAAAATGGGCCAAAGAACTAAACAGACATTTCTCCAAAGAAGACATACAGATGGCTACAAACACATGAAAAGATGCTCAACATCACTCATTGTGAGAGAAATGCAAATCAAAACCACAATGAGGTGCCATTACACGCCAGTCAGGATGGCTGCTATCCAAAAGTCTACAAGCAATAAATGCTGGAGAGGGTGTGGAAAAAAGGGAACCCTCTTACACTGTTGGTGGGAATGCAAGCTAGTACAGCCGCTATGGAAAACAGTGTGGAGATTTCTTAAAAAACTGGGAATAGAACTGCCATATGACCCAGCAATCCCACTTCTGGGCATACACACTGAGGAAACCAGATCTGAAAGAGACACGTGCACCCCAATGTTCATCGCAGCACTGTTTATAATAGCCAGGACATGGAAGCAACATAGATGCCCATCAGCAGATGAATGGATAAGGAAGCTGTGGTACATATACACCATGGAATATTACTCAGCCATTAAAAAGAATTCATTTGAATCAGTTCTAATGAGATGGATGAAACTGGAGCCCATTTTACAGAGTGAAGTAAGCCAGAAAGATAAAGACCAATACAGTATACTAACACATATATATGGAATTTAGAAAGATGGTAACGATAACCCTATATGCAAAACAGAAAAAGAGACACAGATGTACAGAACAGACTTTTGGACTCTGTGGGAGAAGGCGAGGGTGGGATGTTTTGAGAGAACAGCATGTATATTATCTACGGTGAAACAGATCACCAGCCTAGGTGGGATGCATGAGACAAGTGCTCGGGCCTGGTGCACTGGGAAGACCCAGAGGAATCGGGTGGAGAGGGAGGTGCGAGGGGGGATCGGATGGGGAATACATGTAACTCCATGGCTGATTCATGTCAATGTATGACAAAACCCACTGCAATGTTGTGAAGTAATTAGCCTCCAACTAAAAAAAATAAATGAAAAAAATAAAATAAAAAAACGGTGCTGAATAAATGAATATTGACACGCAAAAACATTAATTTAGACATAAGCTTTATGCCTTTTACAAAAGCCAACTGAAAGTGGACCAGAGACCTAAATTTAAAACCCAATACTATAAAGCTCCATAAAGATAAATCAAAGAAAACTTAGATGACTTTTTCAGATGCTTTTTTAGATGATCACTTGATAGATACAATGCAAAGGCACAATTCATGAAAGAACTAATTGATAAACTGGATTTGGTTAAAATTAAAAAACTTCTGGAACTTCCCTGACAATCCAGTGGTTCCACTGCAGGGAGCAAGGGTTTGATCCCTGTTCGGGGAACTAAGATCCCGTATGCCACAGCCAAAACAAAGAGTAATGAATTAAAAAAAAAAATTTTTTTAAGCTTCTGCTCTACAAAAGACAATTCCAAGAGAATTATAAGACAAGCTACCAAGTGGGAGAAAATATTTGCAAAACAGAGATCTCATAAAGGAATACTTACTATCCAAAAAGTTCAAGAAGTTTATAATACTCAATAAGAAGGCAATCTAGTTGAAAAATGGACCAAAGATCTTAACAGACACCTCATCAAAGAAGACATACAGACAGCAAATAAGCAAAGATGTTTCACATTATATACTATCAGAGAAATACAAATCAAAATAAGAATACTGAGATACTACTACACTCCTACTATAACAACCAAAATAAGGAATACTGACAACAGTAAATAATGGTAAGGATGCGGAGCAGCAGCAACTCACAATCACTGCCGACAGCAATGCAAAAGGGTATAGAAGACAGTCTGAAATGTTCTTATAAAACTAAAGATACTGTTACCATATGATTCAGCAATTTTGCTCCTTGATATTTACCCCAAAGGAATTTAAAGTTATGTCCCCATAAATCCTATGGGGATTTATCCATAAATTTATCCATAAAACCATGTATGTCTATAACAGCTCCTTGATATTTACCCAAAGGAGTTTAAAGTTATGTCCCCATAAATCCTATGGGGATTTATCCATAAATTTATCCATAAATCCATGGATGTCTATAACAGCTTTGCCCATAAATTTATATGAATCAAGTTTATCCACAAAAATTTTATATTTCAATTTTATAGCTAAACTTGGAAGCAACCAAGATGTCCTGCAGAAGGTAATGGATACACAATCTGTGATACATCAGATAATGGAATATTACTCAGCATTAAAAAATTGACCTATCAAGTCAGGAAATGATAGGGAGGAACCTCAAATGCATATTACTAAGTGAAAGATGCAAACCTGGAAAGTCTTTCTCGTCTATAATTCCATCTATATGACTTTCTGGAAAAGGCAAAACTATGGACACAGTAAAAAGATCAGTGCTTACTAGGGCTTGTGTGATAGGGGAGAGATAAAACAGAAGATTTTTAAAGCAGTGAAAATACTCTATAAGATAAAGTCTATCAATCAGTTCAGTTCAGTCGCTCAGTCGTGTCCGACTCTTTGCGACCCCATGAATCGCAGCACGCCAGGCCTCCCTGTCCATCACCAACTCCCGGAGTTTACTCAAACTCATGTCCATCGAGTCAGTGATGCCTTCCAGCCATCTCATCCTCTGTCATCACCTTCTCCTCCTGCCCCCAATCCCTCCCAGCATCAGGGTCTTTTCCAATAAGCCAACTCTTCGCATGAGGTGGCCAAAGTATTGGAGTTTCAGCTTCAGCATCAGTCCTTACAATGAACACCCAGGACTGATCTCCTTTAGGATGGACTGGTTGGATCTCCTTGCAGTCCAAGGGACCCTCAAGAGTCTTCTCCAACACCACAGTTCAAAAGCATCAATTTTTTGGCACTCAGCTTTCTTCACAGTCCAACTCTCACATCCACACATGACCACTGGAAATGGATACATGTCACACACTTGTCCAAACCCACTCAACATACAACACCAAGAGTGAAATACAACGTAAACTACAGACTTTGGGTAATTATGATGTGTCAATGTAAGTCTGATCTGTTAATGTATATCTAACAAGTGTGCCACTTGGTGAGGGATGTTGTTAATGGGGAAGGCTATGCATGGATGGCTCAGTTGGTAAAGAATCTGCCTGCAACGGAGGAGACCCTGGCTTGATTCCTGGATCGGGAGGATCCACTGGAGAAGGGATAGGCTTCCTGCTCCAAAAGTCTTAGGCTTCCCTAGTGGTTGAGTTGGTGAAGAATTCACCTGCAATGCAGGAGATGCTGGTTCGATTCCTGAGTTGGAATGAGCCCCTGGAGAAGGGAACAGCTACCCACTCCAGTACTGTGGGCAAGAGAATTCCATGGACTAGTCTATGGGGTTGCAAAGAATCAGACACAACTGAGCATTTTTCATTTTCATGCATGGGTGGATGCAAGGATATAAGGACAATCTCTGGAGCTTCCTATCAACTTTTCTGTGACTCTGAAACTGCTGCAATATGAAGAAAGTCTTTAAAAAGAATATCTTAAAAATAGACTGACGTCAAAGACAGAATAAATTTTCATTCACAATTTTTATCCCTGCATTTTTTAAAACTTACTTTTCAGTCATACACAATGACTGCTAAAAATATATCTGAATTCCTTGGAAAAATTATAGCTTTCATTTATCTCTAACAGCCTAAGTATTTTTAACTAACCCCATACATCCTAATTTAACAGGTACACATTATGGATCCATCTCATTAATGTACCTAAACTTATTTTCAATTTCTTTTAGTAAGGCAACTGAACAACGTGAAGACGACAGGTGCCAAAATACTACCCACCAATTAATAAGAGGATTTCCTTTCATTTGCCTTAAACTTTTTAAGCTCAAACTGCAAAGAAAGTTCCCTGACACTTGTAGAGTTCGAGGATTTTATGTAATGTCATATCCACTTTACACTGCCCACATTACAAAACTAAAATCAAATGCTTCTTAGATTTCATCTTTCTAAATCATTATAGTTTCTGCCTGTGATTACTTTAGGCACACATCTCTGGTCCTAATTTATAGCCATTTTAGTATTATAAGGATACGAGTACAAAGAGCTTTCCTGGAGGATTTTCCCTTTTGTTGACTATGTAATGCACTGAACCAGAGTTTGCCAAAATATGACCATGGATTAATCCAGCATGCTGCTTATTTTTGTAAATAAAGTATTCTGGAATACAGCTATACATATTCATTCTGTGCTGTTTACAGCTGCTTTCATGTTCAAGCACCAGAGCTGAGTACTTGTGACAGATGATACAACTTCAAGCTTAAAATATTTACTATCTGGCTCTTAAAAGAAACAGTCTGCCTTACTGTCACATTGAACTAATCTTTCACATACTATTGCATTCCATTATCTATATAAAGACATTTTAATCAGCTACTTTAATTCCTGCTATGCTATACGTATTCCCTATATTACAGGACATAAATTCTCCCTAATCATATATTTATAGAGAAATCAAAAGCAAGGGATGTTAGCCATTTCTTCTGTCAATAACATCTTTTTTGGTACCCTGTAACACACTTAAGTAAAATGCTGGAAAAGAGCTTTATTCATAATCACTTTTACAACAGGAAATCACATACATCTTTGACTTTTCTCATGTACTGACAAACTTTAAAAGCAATATCAGACAATAATAAATAGGCAGGAAAACATCTGGAAAGGAACCCAAAGAATGTAAGCCTTGCATCTAAAATTAACCTACACCTAATGCTTGACTATACAAAACAGCAAAATGTATAGAATGGTCTTCTTTCCTTGTTTCTCAAACTACATCCTGATATTCCTCTACTTTAAGGGTCTCAGAGTCCCAGTTTGATATTTTCGATTAAGGAAGTATAAGACAATGAGAGTTAGTAAACTGTACAATGTTTCCTAGAGAACTGAATCATTATAATTTGAAAGGCAAAAAAAAAAGTACACAGGTTTCTTTTAAGTCTCTTCCCTTCACATGGCCGCAACAGTACAACAGTATGAAAAAGGTACATAACATAGCATATGCAAGAGAGACAAGCTATCACCACTTCCTACTATCCCTTCCACCCATACTTCAGGCACAAAACCTTGACCACTACTATATGAGCATTCTCTTGTTGCCTCTCTAGTATTCCCCTTAGCCTATCTACTGTCCGGTAGTTGTTAGATATGTCTTTCTTTAAATTTTTAAGTAGATCTGTAGCTGAGGTTTGAATGTTTGCAAGGGAGAAAAATTACTGGTGGAGAGAAAAGGTGAAAGGGCTAGCTAGCGATAGTCTAAAACTATTTAGACTAAACTAAATCAGTTAAATAGCCTAGTCTTACTCAACAGAATAAAACCAACTATTACTATGACTTTTCATTTTAACTCCACCTTTTATTTCCTACAGGATTTAAAAGACAAATGCATGAAAATAATTATAAATCTATGATAATGGGTACAAAATATACAATAAGGATGTAATTTCTGACATCAATGACAAAATGGAGGGGGTTAAGCAGTAAATAATAGTTTTTGTATGCAATTACATTAAGCTGATGTCAATTTTAAAAAGATAGTCAACTTTACAATGTTACAAGTAATCTCCATGAAAATAACTAATAAGAAATTATCTATAGAAGATGCATATCTGGAAAAGAGAAGGGCATCAAAACATGTCAAAACAAGAAAATCAACTAAACACAAAGGCCAAAAGGGAGGGAAAAAAGGACAAAAAAGCTGTAAGACACACAGAAAGTAACAAAATGACAAAATTAAACTGTTTATCAGTATTTATTTTAAACATAATGGTTTAAACTTCACAAAGATATAAACTGACAGAATGGATTTTTTAAAAAAACAGACCAAACTATATGCTTTCTGCAAGAGACTTGCTTTAGATCTAAGGACACAAACAGTTTGAAAGTGAATGATATTCCATGCCAATAATACCCAGAAGAAAGCAGAAATGGCTATAATAATATCACTCAAACCAGACTGGTAGGTCAAAACCTGTAATTACACAAAAGACATTGTACAATAAAAGGTAATTTCATCAAGAAGATAAAATAACTAGAAGTGCATACACACCAAATAGCAGAGCTCAAAAATACATGAAATATTGATAGAACTGAGGAAAAAATTCACTCTACAGTAACATGAGACTTCAAAACCTACCCCACTTTCAATAACTGACAGAAGAGCCAGAAGAAAGATCAATAAAGAAACAGAGGATGAAAACAATACTATCAACAAACATAAACAGAATACTCCTCCATCAACAGCAGAACACACATTGTTCATACACGTACACAGAACATTTTCCAGGACAGACCAAATTTTAGGTCATAAGACAGGAGTCAAAATTTTTTTAAAGACTGAAATCATAGAAAGCAACTTTTCAAATCACAATGGAATGAAACTAGAAATCAACAGCAGAATGAAAAATGTAAAATTATGAATATGTATAAATTAACACATTTACTGTTAAACAATTAGTTGAAGAAGTCACAAGGAAAACAAATATATTGAGACAACTGAAAATCAAGATACAACAAACCAAAATTTACAGCATAAAGCAATAACTATACTGAGGAAAATTTATAGCTCTAAATATTTATACTGAAAAAGAAAAATCTCAAATCAACAACTCAACTTTATATCTTAAAGAACTAAAAAAGGAGCAAACTAACCCAAAAGTTAGTTGAAGTAAAGAAATACAAATCAGAGAGAAATAGAGAATTGAAAAATAATTGAGAAAATCAACAAGAGTTGGTTCTTCAAAAAGATGAACAAAACTGAAGAATCTTTAGTAAGATTAAAGAAGGAATATTCAACTGAAATCAGAAATGAAAGTGGGGACATCACTACCAATTCTACCAAAATAAGAGGGATTTTATACCAACAAATTAGATAACTTAATGTGAACAAATTCCTAGAAACACAGACCGATCAACACTGAGTTTTGAAGAAATAGAAAATCCAGATAGATCTATAACTAATATAGAGAGTGAATCACTAATCAAAAATCGCCTAAGAAATAAAAGCCCATGATCAGATGGTTTCATGAGTGAATTCTATCACACATTTAAGCATTTAAAGAAGAAACACACGTTTTTCTCAACTTCTTCCAAAAAACTGAAAGGAAAGGAATACTTCCTAACGTATCTTAAGGACAGTTACTGATACCAATACCAGACAAAGATACTACAAGAAAAAAACAAAACTACAAACCAATATCCCTTATGAACACTGATGCAAAAATCCTCAAAAATGAGAGCAAACAAAATTCAACACCATATTAACAGGATAACATACCATGACCCAGTAGGACTTATCCCTACTGGGATAAGGAATGGAAGAGTGGTTCAACATATGAAAACAGATCAACGTAATACACCACATTAACAAAATGAAAGGACAAAGACAACATCTGATCATCTCAACTGATGAAGAAAAAGCATTTAAAAAATATAACACATTTCCCTAATAGAAATACTCAAAAATTATAAATAGAAGGAAATTAATTAAGAATAATAAAGGTCACATATGAACAAACTACAGATAGCATACTCAAGGAAAAGATGAAAAGCCTTTCCTCTATGATCAGAATAAAGGATGCAAACTTAAATCACCTTTATTCAACATATGTCAGGGAACATTTAACAGGAGGATTCCTGCATGCTGTTTTCTATTTCTCATAAATCCTCTGTTCCTTACAGTTCCTGGCAATGGGAACGAGTGAAACAGCACACAGTTCTCAGGACTGAGACCATGGGAAAGGGTATCTGCTTGGATTCCTTTCAGTAACTCCCTTCAGTGACTCTTCTCTGCGTCAGCAACCTTGTATGTATTAGACTATCCATATTGTGACTACTGATAAAATTTCATCCTGTGTAATAGCTAAGTAATCATCCTACTAAAGATATAAAAGCCTGCATTTCTGCTAATAAAATACCCTTGCTCCATCAGAGCTTGGGTCTCCGTTTCTTTCTTTCTCTCTCTCCCTCCCTCCCTCCCTCCAGCTCTCTCTTTCACTTTCTTATTGTTGACTCCTGACAACCAGGTTCCAGTCCATTAAAGGACCACAACAAACATAGTACTGGAAATTCTACCCAGAGAAATTAGGCAAGAAAAAGGGAAAAAAAAGGTATCCAAATCAGAAATGATGTAATAAAACTGCCTCTGTTTTAAGATAAAGCAGTCTTATATGTAGAAAACCCTAACAATTTCACACACACACAGACAGAACTTAAGCAAATTCGAAGTTGCACAACATAAAATCAACTCAAAAAAAGTCAACTGAGTTTCCATTTACAAAGAAATTAAGAAAACAATTCCATTTATAATAGCATCAAAAAGAATAAGCTTAATCAGGGAAGCAAAAGACACAGTGAAAAGTACAAAATTATGTGGAAAGAAATTAAAGATACAAGTAAACGGCAAAACAGCTTGTATTCATAGATGGGAAGACAATGTTAACATATCACAACTAGAAACACCTGAAGATTCAAAAGCTCCAAGACATTTGTTGTAAAAATAGAAATATTCATCCTAAAATTCATGTAGAATCTCAATAGACTCCAAATCACCAAGTCAATGTAGAAAAAGACTAACACTGATGACTCATGCTTCCTGATTTCATTATTACAAAGTTACAGTAATCAAAACAGTGTGTGACTGGCATAAAGACAGATACAGAGACCCAAGGAACAGAAGAGAAAGCCCAGAAATAAACCCTCACATATATGGGCAACTGATTTTCAACAGGAGTTATCAAGACTATTCAACAGCAAAAGAACAGTCTTTTCAATGAACGGTGCTGAAAAACTACATACCCACATGCAGAAGAATAAAACTGATTCATTACCTTATACCATATCCAAAAATTAACTCAAAAAGATTTCCTAAGAGTTAAAGTATAAAATTCTTTGAAAAAAATATATAGGAAAAACTTCAGGACACTGGGTTTGCTAATTTCTCATTTGACACAAATGCACAAGCAACAAAGATAAATTAAACGTAATTATACTTTAAAGCATTAGTACAGCAAAGGACATATCAAAAGATGATAATATAGACAATACAGAAACAAAAGAAAATATATGCAACTCATTTATCTAACAGGGAGTTAATATCCCAGAAAGTATTAAGGACAAAACAAAACAAATTTGCTGCAACTTGACAACAAAAAACACAAACCACATAATAAAAGGGGTGAGGTGGTGTGGTGGTAAAGAATCCACCTGCTGATGCAGGAAATGCAGGTTTGATCCCTGGGTCGGGAAGATCCCCTGGAGAAGAAAATGGTAACCCACTCCAGTAATTTTGCCTGGAAAATTCCACGACAGGGGAGTCTGGTGGGCTATAATCCATGGGGCTGCAAAGAGATGGACACAACTTATGTGACAGAGCACACACAAAGGACTTGAATTGAAGGTAACGCTCAAAGTCCTTCAAGCGAGGCTTCAACTGTGTGTGGACTGAGAACTTTCAGAGGTACAAGCTGGATTTAGAAAAGGCAAAGAAACCAGAGATCAAATTGCCAACAACCGTTGAATCATAGAAAAAGCAAGAGAATCCCAGAAAAACATCTGCTTCATTGACTATGTCAAAGCCTTTGACTGTGTGTATCACAATAAACTGGAAAATTATGAAAGAGATGGGAATACCAGATCACCTTACCTGCCTTCAAAGAAACCTGTATGCAAGGCAAGAAGCAATCGTTACAACTAGACATAAAACAATGGACTGTCTCAAAATTAGGAAAGGAGTAGGTCAAGGCTGTATATTGTCACCCTGCTTATTTAACTTATATGCAGAGTATATCATGTGAAATGCCAGGCTAGATGAATCACAAGCTGGAATCAAGATTTCCAGGAGAAATATCAATAACTTCAGATATGCAGATGACACCACCTTAATGGAAGAAAGCAAAGAGGAACTAAACAGCCTCTTGAAAGTGAAAGAGGAGAGTGAAAAACCTGGCTTAACACTCAACATTCAAAAAACTAAGATTATGCCATCCGGTCCCATAGTTTAATGACAAATAGATAGTTAAAAAATGGACATAGTGGAGAATTTTACTTTCTTCATCTCCAAAATCACTGCAGACAGTGGATTGCAGCCATGGAATTAAATGATGCTTGCTCCTTGAAGAAAAGCAATGACAATCTAGACAGCATATTAAAAGGTAGAGACATCACTTTGCTGACAAAGGTCCATACAGTCAAAGCTATGGTTTGTCCATTAGTCATGAACAGATGTGAAAGCTGGACCATAGACAAGGCTGAGTGCCAAAGAACTGATGCTTTTGACCTGTGGTGTTGGAGAAGACTATTGAGAGTCCCTTGGACAGAAAGGAGATCAAATCAGTCAATCCTAAAGGAAATTAACCCTGAATATTTACTGGATGGATGCAAGCTGAAGCTCCAATACTTTGGCCAACTGATACAAAGAGTTGACTCATTGGAAAACACCCTAATGCTGGGAAATATCAAAGGCAAAAGAAGAAAGAGGTGACAAAGATGAGAAGTTTGGGTCATATGGCAGTTCTATTTCCAGTTTTTTAAGAAATCTCCACACTGTTTTCCATAGTGGCTGTACTAGTTTGCATTCCCACCAACAGTGTAAGAGGGTTCCCTTTTCTCCACACCCTCTCCAGCATTTATTGCTTGTAGACTTTTGGATAGCAGCCATCCTGACTGGCGTGTAATGGTACCTCATTGTGGTTTTGATTTGCATTTCTCTGATAATGAGTGATGTTGAGCATCTTTTCATGTGTTTGTTAGCCATCTGTATGTCTTCTTTGGAGAAATGTCTGTATATGACCCAGCAATCCCACTTCTGGGCATACACACTGAGGAAACCAGATCTGAAAAGAGACACATGCACCCCAATGTTCATCGCAGCACTGTTTAAATAGCCAGGACATGGAAGCAACCTAGATGCCCATCAGCAGGCGAATGGATAAGGAAGCTGTGGTACATATACACCATGGAATATTACTCAGCCGTTAAAAAGAATTCATTTGAATCAGTCCTAATGAGATGGATGAAACTGGAGCCCATTATACAGAGTGAAGTAAGCCAGAAAGATAAAGAACATTACAGCATACTAACACATATATATGGAATTTAGAAAGATGGTAACGATAACCCTATATGCAAAACAGAAAAAGAGACACAGATGTACAGAACAGACTTTTGAACTCTGTGGGAAGGTGAGGGTGGGATGTTTCGAAAGAACAGCATGTATATTATCTATGGTGAAACAGATCACCAGCCCAGGTGGGATGCATGAGACAAGTGCTCGGGCCTGGTGCACTGGGAAGACCCAGAGGAATCGGGTGGAGAGGGAGGTGGGAGGGGGGATCGGGATGGGGAATACGTGTAACTCTATGGCTGATTCATATCAATGTATGACAAAACCCACTGAAAAAAAATAATTAATTAATTTAAAAAAAAAAAGATGAGAAGTTTGGATGGCAACATCAACTGAATGGACATGAGTTTGAGTGAACTACCAGAGATAGTAAAGGACAGGGAAGCCTGGTATGCTACAGTCCAAACGGTCAGAAAGAGCCAGGCATGATTTAGCAAATGAACAACAAAAAGACTTGAATAGACATTTTTCTAAAGAAACATGTAAACTGCCAGAAGAATGTGAAAATATGTTCAACATCACTTATCATTAGGAAAATGCAATTCAAAACTATAATTAAATACTACTCACGCCTGTTAGAATCACTATTATTTTTTTAAAAAAGAAGAAAATAACAAGTGTTGGTGAAGAGGTAGTAAAGTTGGAAACTTTTCACATTGCTGATGGGTTTATAAAATAGTGCAGTAGCTACAGAAAACAGTAGGGGAGTTTTTTTCAAAAAATTAAAAATAGAATAATCCAATATTCTACTTCTGGATACCTATCTGAGAAATTTAAAGCAGGGACACCAACAGAATACTGTACACCAATGTCCACAGCAACATTATTATAATAATCAAATGTCCATCAACATATAAATAGATAAAAAATATATGACATATATGTGCAATGAAATTAAGCTTCAAGAACAAATGAAATCCTCATGTATATGTATGGCTGAGTCCCTTTGCTATTCACCTGAAACTATCAAACACTATTAACTGGGTATACTCCAATACAAAATAAAAAGTTAAAAAAAAAATGAAATTATTTGTTCTAGTTCTGTGAAAAATACCATTGGTAGCTTGATAGGGATTGCATTGAATCTATAGATTGCTTTGGGTAGAATAGCCATTTTGACAATATTGGTTCTTCCAATCCATGAACACGGTATGTTTCTCCATCTGTTTGTGTCCTCTTTGATTTCTTTCATCAGTGTTTTATAGTTTTCTATGTATAGGTCTTTTGTTTCTTTAGGTAGATATACTCCTAAGTATTTTATTCTTTCTGTTGCAATGGTGAATGGTATTGTTTCCTTAATTTCTCTGTTTTTTCATTGTTAGTATATAGGAATGCAAGAGATTTCTGTGTGTTATTTTTATATCCTGCAACTTTACTATATTCATTGATTAGCTCTAGTAATTTTCTGGAAGAGTCTTTAGGGTTTTCTATGTAGAGGATCATGTCATCTGCAAACAGCGAGAGTTTCACTTCTTCTTTTCCTATCTGGATTCCTTTTACTTCTTTTTCTGCTCTGATTGCTGTGGCCAAAACTTCCAACACTATGTTGAATAGTAGTGGTGAGAGTGGGCACCCTTGTCTTGTTCCTGATTTCAGGGGAAATGCTTTCAATTTTTCACCATTGAGGGTGATGCTTGCTGTGGGTTTGTCATATATAGCTTTTATTATGTTGAGGTATGTTCCTTCTATTCCTGCTTTCTGGAGAGTTTTTAATCATAAATGAGTGTTGAATTTTGTCAAAGGCTTTCTCTGCATCTATTGAGATAAGCATATGGTTTTTATCTTTCAATTTGTTAATGTGGTGTATTACATTGATTGATTTGCGGATATTAAAGAATCCTTGCATTCCTGGGATAAAGCCCACTTGGTCGTGGTGAGGGTGGGATATTTCAAAAGAACAGCATGTATACTATCTATGGTGAAACAGATCCCCAGCCCAGGTGGGATGCATGAGACAAGTGCTCGGGCCTGGTGCACTGGGAAGACCCAGAGGAATCGGGTGGAGAGGGAGGTGGGAGGGGGGATCGGGATGGGGAATACGTGTAAATCTATGGCTGATTCATATCAATGTATGACAAAACCCACTGAAATGTTGTGAAGTAATTAGCCTCCAACTAATAAAAAATTTAAAAAAAAAAAAAAATGAAATTTTGATGTATACTACAACATGGGTCAACATGGAGACATTATGCTATGTGAAATAAACCAAGCACAAAAGGAGAAATATTGTATGATTCCACTTACACAAAATACCAATCAAATTCATAGAGAAATAACAGAAAATGATGACTGCCACGGACTTCCGGGAGGAGAGAGTGGAACATTATTGTTTAATGGGTAGAGTTCCAGTTTGTGAATCTGATAAACTTCTAGAGACAGATGGTAGTGTGGTCAGGAAAAAGTGTGTATGGACTTAATAATACCACAGAATTATACACTTAAAATGGTAAATTTTATGTTATATATATTGTACTACAAAAAAAAATCAATGAAACATGGTATTTCTTAGCTACATAAGAAAATTTACGAACACATGAAACAGATCATACATACTTGGGCATACTGATGTCCATGAAAACCATGGCCTTGGAGAGCTCCACGCTGAAGTGCATCGGCACCAAGATGTGCTGTGCAGACACATTGAGTTTTCGTGCTTCTTTCCAATTATCACCTAATTACAGAGAATAGTACATGCTTAAAGAAAGCATAACTAAAAAACACACTGAACCTAAAATTACCATTGCTACTTTATACAATGCATGATATGAGGAAATCTTCCTACATCTAGATGATCTCAATGCCATATTCTCAAGTATACATAATCAGCAAGTAAATTCTTTTCCCTCTTCATTTTCCTTCTGCTTCAGACTATATTTTAACAGGAAAGTGAAAGTGTTAGTCACTCAGTCATGTCTGACTCTGTGACCCCATGGACTGTAGCCTGCCAGGCTCCTCTGTCCATGGAATTCTCCAGGCAAAAATACTGGAGTGGGCTGCCATTGCCTCCTGCAGGGGATCTTCCTGACCCAGAGATTGAACCCGATTCCATGACTGTCTGAGCCACCAGGGAAGGACAGATAGTAGTAGTGCCCAAACTCCCTACTTCTCACAACAAAAAATGTCTCCAGATATTGACAATGTCTCCTGAATGGTAAAATTTCTCCTACTTGAGATACCATTCCTGGGAAAAATCTATTACTTCTAATTCAAAAATATAAAAGGTCTAACATATTTTGTACCAAAGGCTTCAGAGAAACTGTCTAAAATCCTAATTTTAATCTACTTCAGCAAAATGAATCAACAAACAAATAATCCCTTGTGTACTTACCAACTCTGCAGAAAAGCAACTGTATGCTTGTAAGCTGAACATCAAAGGAATCATAAGCTCTGTGCATTATCTCTTCACGATTGGCTCCACCTTGTTTTAAATCTGGTATTTCTGAACGAATTTTACTTGTCACCTTGAAGTTAATTTACTAGTTTAGAATATGCAAATTACTTCAAATGAAAATATAAAGTTTTTATGTTTTAGACTATACTATAAAAACTTAACAGGAAAAGATAAACTCACAAGCTGACATACATTGTAAGATAATTAAAAACACCTTTATCCATGACATATATAATGAGAAGGCAAGGTATAAAGTAAGTTTTTACATGATAAGTTGTATTTCCTAAACATTTATATTAAAAAGGGGGAACAAAGCCAGTTCTGGTAAATAATACATCTAAATTTTTTTTAATCTGCTAAGAAGACTTTTTACTAAAAAACAACATAAAGACACAAATACATCTTACAAAATATTTCCATGGCATCACAAGATATTTAGATAAATTTATAATGATAAGTGAGAGTCCAGGATTAAATATTAGTATACCTGATACCTGCATCAAAAAGGCAGGAGAGTTCCAGAAAAACATCTACTTCTGCTTTACTGACTATGCCAAAGCCTTTGACTGTGTGGATCACAATAAACTGTGGAAAATTCTGAAAGAGATGGGAAAACCAGACCCCCTGACCTGTCCCCTGAGAAATCTATATGCAGGTCAGGAAGCAACACTGAGAACTGGACATGGAGCAACAGACTGGTTCCAAATAGGGAAAGGAGTAAGACAAGGCTGTATATTGTCACCCTGCTTATTTAACTTATATGCAGAGTACATCATTGAGAAACACTACTGGATGAATCACAAGCTGGAATCAGGACTGCCAGGAGAAATATCAATAACTGAAGATATATTATTATTATAAAGAAAACCTAAAGAGCCTCTTGATGAAAGTGAAAGAGGAGAGCGAAAAGGTTGGCTTAAAGCTCAACATTCAGACAACTAAGATCATGGCATCCGGTCCCACCACTTCATGGCAAATAGATGGGGAACCAGTGGAAATAGTGGCTGACTTTATTTTCTGGAGCTCCAAAATCACTGCATATGATGACTGCAGCCATGAAATTAAAAGATGCTTGCTCCTTGGAAGAAGAGTTACAGCCAACCCAGTTCAGTTCACCTCAATTACTAAATAGTGTAAGACTCTTTGTGACCCCATGAATCACAGCATACCAAGCCCCCCTGTCCATCACCAACTCCCAGAGTCCACCAAAACCCATATCCATTGAGTCGATGATGCCATCCAACCATCTCATCCTATGTCGTCCCATTCTCCTCCTGCCCACAATCTTTCCCAGCAGCAGGTCTTTTCAAATAAGTCAGCTCTTCGCATCAGGTGGCCAAAGTACTGGAGTTTCAGCTTCAACATCAGTCCTTCCAATGAACACCCAGGACTGATCTCCTAAGGGTGGACTGGTTGGATCTCCTTGCTGGCCAACGGACTCTCAAGAGTCTTCTCCAACACCACAGATCAAAAGCATCAATTCTTCAGTGCTCATCTTTCTTTACAGTCCAACTCTCACATTCATACATGACCACTGGAAAAACCATGGCCTTGACTAGACGGACCTTTATTGGCAAAGTAATGTCTCTGCTTCTTAATATGCTGTCTAGGTTGGTTATAAATTTCCTTCCAAGGAGTAAGCATCCTTTAATTTCATGGCTGCAATCACCATCTGCAGTGATTTTGGAACCCAAGAAAAATGAAGTCAGTCACTGTTTCCACTGTTTCCCCAACTATTTGCCATGAAGTGATGGGACCAGATGCCATGATCTTAGTTTTCTGAATGTTGAGCTTTAAACCAACTTTTTCACTCTCCTCTTTCACTTTCATCAAGAGGCTCTTTAGTTCTTTTTCACTTTCTGCCATAAGGGTGGTGTCATCTGCATATCTGAGGTTATTGATATTTCTCCCGGCAATCTTGATTCCAGCTTGTGCTTCCTCCAGCCCAGCATTTCTCATGATGTACTCTGCATTTAAGTTAAATAAGCAGGGTGACAATATACAACCTTGATGTACTCCTTTTCCTATTAGGAACCAGTCTGCTTTTCCATGTCCAGTTCTAACTGTTGCTTCCTG
This sequence comes from Cervus canadensis, assembly GCF_019320065.1. NCBI lineage: Eukaryota > Metazoa > Chordata > Mammalia > Artiodactyla > Cervidae > Cervus > Cervus canadensis. The sequence goes on from NC_057399.1 coordinate 19,650,987, forward strand.
ACCTGCATACAGGTTTCTCAAGAGGCAGGTCAGGTGGGCTGGTATTCCCATCTCTTTCAGAATTTTCCACAGTTTATTGTGATCCACACAGACAAAGGCTTTGGCATAGTCAATAAAGCAGAAGAAGATGCTTTTCTGGAACTCTCTTGATTTTTCGATGATCCAGCAGATGTTGGCAAATTGATCTCTGGTTCCTCTGCCATTTCTAAAATGAGCTTGAACATCTGGAAGTTCACGGTTTACGTATTGCTGAAGCCTGGCTTGGAGAATTTTAAGCATCACTTTACTAGCATGTGAGATGAGTGCAACTGTGCGGTAGTTTGAGCATTCTTTGGCATTGCCTTTATTTGGCATTGGGATGAAAACTGACCTTTTCCAGTCCTGTGGCTGAGTTTTCCAAATTTGCTGGCATATTGAGTGCAGCACTTTCACAGCATCATCTTTCAGGATTTGAAATAGCTCAACTGGAATTCCATCACTTCCACTAGCTTTGTTCATAGTGATGCTTCCTAAGGCCCACTTGACTTCACATTCCAGGATATCTGGCTCTAGGTGAGTGATCACACCATTGTGATTATCTGGGTCGTGAAGATCTTTTTTGTACAGTTCTTCTGTGTATTCTTGCCACCTCTTCTTAATATTTTCTGCTTCTGTTAGGTCTATACCGTTTCTGTCCTTTATTGAGCCCATCTTTGCGTGAAACATTCCCCTGGGATCTCTAATTTTCTTGAAGAGATCTCTAGTCTTTCCCATTCTAGTGTTTTCCTCCATTTCTTTGCACTGATCGCTGAGGAAGGCTTTCTTATCTCTCCTGGCTATTCTTTGGAACTCTGCATTCAAATGGATATATCTTTCCTTTTCCCGTTTGCTTTTCACTTCCCTTCTTTTCACAGCTATTTGTAAGGCCTCTTCAGATAGCCATTTTGCTTTTTTGCATTTCTTTTTCTTGGGGATGGTCTTGATTCCTGTCTCCTTTACAATGTCAGGAACCTCCATCCATAATTCATCAGGCACTCTGTCTATCAGATCTAGTCCCTTAAATCTATTTATCACTTCCACTGTATAGTCATAAGGGATTTGATTTAGGTCATACCTGAATGGTCTAATGGTTTTCTCCACTTTCTTGAATTTCAGTCTGAATTTGGCAATAAGGAGTTCATGATCTGTGCCACAGTCAGCTCCCAGTCTTGTTTTAGTTGACTGTATAGAGCTTCTCCATCTTTGGCTGCAAAGAATATAATCAGTCTGATCGGTGTTGACCATCTGGTGATATCCATGTGTATTCTCTTGTGTTGTTGGAATACGGTGTTTGCTATGACCAGTGCATTCGCTTGGCAGAACTCTGTTAGCCTTAGCCCTGCTTCATTCTGTACTTCAAGGCCTAATTTGCCTGTTACTCCAGGTGTTTCTTGACTTCTTACTTTTGTATTCCAGTCCCCTATAATGAAAAGGACATCTTTTGGGGGTGTTAGTTCTAGAAGGGCTCGTAAGTCTTCATAGAACTGTTCAACTTCAGCTTCTTCAGCATTGCTGGTCAGGGCATATACTTGGATTACCATGATGTTGAATGGTTTGCCTTGGAAAGACAGAGATCATTCTGTCATTTTTGAGATTGCATCCAAGTACTGCATTTTGGACTCTTTTGCAGCCATGAAGAGATACCCCACATTCAAGATAAGAGAAAACCAAGTGAGAGGTAGGCACTGAGAGAGGGCATCAGAGGGCAGACAGACTGAAACCACAATCACAGACAACTAGCCAATCTGATCACATGGACCACAGCCTTGTCTAACTCAATGAAACTAAGCCATTCCGTGTGGGGCCACCGAAGATGGACGGATCATGGTGGAGAGGTCTGACAGAATGTGGTCCGCTGGAGATGGGAATGACAAACCACTTCAGTATTCTTGCCTTGAGAACCCCATGAACAGTATGAAAAGACAAAAAGATAGGACACTGAAAGATGAATTCCCCAGGTCGGTAGGTGCCCAATATGCTACTGGAGATCAGTAGAGAAATAACTCCAGACAGAATGAAGGGATGGAGCCAAAGCAAAAACACCACCCAGTTGTGGATGGGACTGGTGATAGAAGCAAGGTTCAGTGGTGTAAAGAGCAATATTGCATAGGAACCTGGAATATTAGGTCCATGAATCAAGGCAAATTGGAAGTGGTCAAACAGGAAATGGCAAGAGTGAACATCAACATTCTAGGAATCAGCAAACTAAGATGGACTGGAATGGGTGAATTTAACTCAGATGACCATTATATCTACTACTGTAGGCAGGAATCCCTTAGAAGAAATGGAGTAGCCATCATAGTCAACAAAAGAGTCTGAAACTAGACAGCATAGTAAAAACCAGAGACATCACTTTGCCAACAAAGGTCTGTTTGTCTAATCAAAGCTATGTTTTTTCTTCAGTGATCATGTATGGATGTGAGAGTTGGACTATAAAGAAAGCTGAGCGCCAAAGAATTGATGCTTTTGGACTGTGGTGTTGGAGGAGACTCTTGAGAGTCCCTTGGACAGAAAGGAGATCAACCTAAGGAAAATAAGTCCAAATATTCATTGGAAGGACTAATGCTGAAGCTGAAACTCCAATACTTTGGCCACCTGGTGTGAAGAACTGACTCACTGGAAAAGACCCTGATGTTGGGAAAGATTGAAGGCGGGAGGAGAAGGGGACCACAGAGGATGAGATGGTTGGATGGCATCATTGACTCAACAGACGTGAGTTTGAGTAAACTCTGGGAGTTGGTGATAGACAGGGAGGCCTGGCATGCTGCAGTCCATAGAGTCACAAAGAGCTGGACATGAATAAGCGACTGAACTGAAACCTGAATTTTAATTCCATCTCTGCCATTTATGCAACCCCAAAGGGCTTCCCTAATAGCTCAATTGGTAAAGAATTCACCTGCAATGCAGGAGACCCCGGTTCGATTCCTGGGTCAGGAAGATCCACTGGAGAAGGGATAGGCTACCCCCTCCACTATTCTTGGGCTTCCCTTGTGGCTCAGCTGGTAAAGAATCCACCTGCAACGCAGGAGACCTGGGGTTCGACCCCTGGGTTGGGAAGATCCCCTGGAGAAGGGAAAGGTTACCCACTCCACTATTCTTGGGCTTCCCTTGTGGCTCAGCTGGTAAAGAATCCACCTGCAATGCAGAAGACCTGGGGTTCAATCCCTGGGTTGGGAAGATCCCCTGGAGAAGAGAAAGGCTACCCACTCCAGTATTTTCGCCTGGAGAATTCCACGGACTGTAAAGTCCATGGGGTCACAAAGAGTCGGACACAACTGAGCGACCTTCACTTTTCAAGCAAGTTATAGTTACATAACTCTTTCATGCTATACTCTGCATACTACTTTTTTCACTCAAGTATCCTGGAAATCATTTTACAGTAGAAAATAAAGAGTTTATTCACCCATTCATTCATATACACACACACACACATGCATATATGTGTTTTTTATTATAACATTTTCCCCTCTATTTTACACAGTTCATTTGAAGTACACAGTCAAAATTGACTGTTTAAAAGTAACAAATTTTAGGCAAAAGGTTATGCAAATTGCCTAAGGTCATAAAACTAAAGATACACCGTTACTTTTGACCACTATACCTTTCCACTGGCTATTTCCACTATACCACACTGCCCATGAACCAAATCCATAAAGAAGTTCAAATATGAATTATTAGCTGTATAAAATTTTATTATAAATGTAAATCCAGCAGTGTCTACATAATCACTAACCGAGGAGTAAAAAAATACATAAAGGAGAATGTCAATATCAAGGAAAGACACACACTTATGAGGTAGCCAGAAAGAGCATTCCATATCTATCCCTCTTGGGTCTTAAACTGTTAGCTAGTCCTCTACATTTAATGATATGGAGTACTCCTTCCCAACTGAGCTTCCTATGATGTTAAAAATGTTCTCCACCTGTTTTAATACAGTAGCCACAGACCATTTGTGACTACTAAATGCTGGAATGTGGCTAAAGTATAACTTAGAAACTGAATTTTAAAAAAACTTTAATCAATTTAAATAAATACAAGTGGGTAACCACAATGAACAACATAGAACCAGAAACACAGAAAAAAGTATTCTCTACTCAAAACTGATGGGAAAAACATACATAACTGAACAGGAAGGGAAATGAAAGAAGACCATCTCTCAATTATAGGACTATTTAATAGAAATACTGAAATGTCAATATTTAAAGTATATACACAACAAATTTCAGAAGGATGAAAATACATTTGATGACTTCGAGAACTTCCTCCTACTCTATACATTTTAATTGATCAAGTAATAAATTTAAATTGAAATGGAAATAAACTCCTCAAGCATTACTCTCAAATTTTACAAATATAATTCTTAGGTTCGCCTCTGACCTTCAGCATTCAATCGGTCATTTTCATATAAGAAATGTAGAAAACTGCCTAATTAAATGAAACCACTTTATTTGTTACAAAGGGAGGCTTTCTCAAATCTTAGTTTCTGCTACTAACCTAAAAATTAACTTACCAAATCAAACATTTATAAACCAAAACACATCTTAAACAAAGTAATATCATAAAAGACATATAAAATACTTAATAGTAGTATATACCTTGAGATGTCCCAGATCCAAAAGAAGGAGATTTGACGTAGGGCTAAAGATACCATCTTGTGGGATAATGATATATGAAGCATTCAAGTTAATTCTGAGATCAAGAACTTTCTGTGTTTCAATAATATATACCAAACCTGCAGAAAATTTAAATCTTTACAATGAATAATGTTCACAAATTACTCCAGAAACAGAGAATCACCAAACACATGAATTAGTAACACAATTTAAAAATAATGTGAAGTTAGTATTAATTTCAAAATAATCTTGAGCAAGATGTCGTCAATATAAAGTCAATGTGTATGTTCCTCATTAAATATTAGTCAAGTATAAAATTGTAATACTTCAAAAAGGAATTTTTGATCCATAAACTCAATTGGGTAAAACTTGGAAGATACGCATCTAAAAAAATTAAGTTCCATGACATAGTTACTCATAACTGTGATATTAGAATCTCTATAATTCTCCCCAATTTGTGAAATTAACACAGCTACATCTGCCATACTGAACAATGAACTCAACCTTTACATTACTTGAGACAATGAAAAATTTTCAATTACTAAATCATCTTCAAGAAAACCATATGTAAACCAAAATAAGCAACCAGAGCTTTCTATAAAAACAGATGAATCTATCCCAATGAATTTTAACTAAAATAACATTTTCAACTTATATTAAAACATTTAACTAGAGTTTATATCCTAGTAACATCAATAAGTAGGTAGCCAAACTTTTTCTTTCACTTAAAGCAATAAAACTTGTGGGACACAGAGCAAAACAAACAGCAATGAAAATGAAACTTACTAAAAACATTAAGAGGAGGCAAGAGAGTAAGCATCTATCAAGTAGAAAATCAAACTGAAAGAGTCAGCCAATAGATTTCAAAGGGAACCAAAAAAATTTTATCCTGAGACCATGGTCTGCACTTGGTAAACTTTGGAACTCCTTTCCATAGTCTCACAGAGCATAGGGAACAGATGACAAAAAAACAGAGTCCAGTAGGAGTTCTCATAAATCTGTGATCTAAAAGATACATACTAAAATTAAGAGTAATACATAAGTTAAATCTCCCTCTCCCTAAAACCTACCCATAAGAGAACTGAGAAAAAACTTGGTGCTACAGAAGATTCCTGAGAGTCCCATGGACAGCAAGGAGATCAAACCAGTCAATCCTAAAGGAAATCAACCCTGAATATTCATTGGAAGGACTGACGCTAAAGTTGAACCTCCAATACTTTGGCCACCTGATAGAAAGAGCCAACTGACTGGAAAAGACCATGATGGTGGAAAACACTGAGGGCAGAAGGAGAAGGGGGTAAAGAGTGAATGTTTAAGTTTCAAACGGTACAAGGGTGGGAGCTGAGGAAACAATGCTGTAATTTATCCAAAGGCAGGCAAAAAACAGTCAAGAAACAGAAAAGTCTGAATATCACAGCTTGAAAAACACCTCATATATGTTGTTTAAATGACACACCTAGAACTAAACATAAAGGGGAAAAGAAGGTAGAAGAATAAAAAAACATGTAGCAGACAATTACAACCAAAAGAAACCTAGAATATCTATACTAAAATCAGAATGAAAAGAATATTGAAAAAGCATTACCAAAAATATTCAAAATTTCATACAGATAAAAGATTTGGTTCACAGGAAAAAATTATCTCTGTATGTACCTAATTAGCAACAAAGTTTATAAAGCAGAAAATTACAGATCCACATGAAATATACAAATCTACATAGACAGTGACGTGTTTTTCATCCTTGTACTTCTCTAAATAACTGTTAGACTATGGTGAAAAGGGAAAAAAAAATCTACTAAGGATACAGAAGACATGAAGTACATACTTTTCAAACATATATGGAACATTTTAAACATTACCATATGTTGAGCCAGAAAGCAAGTCTCAACAAATTACAAACCATTAAAAACCACAGAGATCATCTCTATAGTCATCTATATTTTTTAAAAGTGAATCTCTAATTTAAAATTGTTCCCAAAGAAATCTCCTAGCCCAAAGACTGAAAAAAGAAATGAGACCCAATCTTATACAAACTCTCCAAGATAATAAAAAAGGGTGGAACTTCTAGGTTCTGAGACCAATAGACTAAAATCTGGAAGTCATTACAAGAAAGGAAAATATAGGCCAGTTTCTGTCATAAACAGAATTTCAAAAACCCTAACAAAATTTTGCAATTAACATGAATGTGGTTCGAAGGTCAGACCTTTCTAAGTGTAAGACATAATTATCATTCTATTTGAATTTAAATATATAAAAGTACCAGACTAAGTTTCAACTGTATCTAGTCTAGAAATATAAACTCAAAGAATACTAAAATCAGTATAACATGATTCAAACTTTAGTAAATGATAAAACAATAATAATACTGGCATTTACCTGTTGCTGTCTTATCACGAAATTCTTCAAGTTTTGTCAAAGTTATTGAAGTCAGCTGTGCTAGATTTACCTCTTTTGGAGGTCTGAAGAATTCTACTATACTATTCACTGTTCTCTGTTAAAATAAGTATCAATAACATGAGGACAAACTCAAGGCAAATAGAAATAAATTAAAACTTAGGAACTGCAAAAAATGCTTACTGCATCATATAACATTTCTAAAGGTTCAGCTTCTATGATACACCTCTGAGAAACAGTTTCATCTAAAGGATTTATCTCAAACATAATTTTCAAGAGTGATGCAGCATCATCTAATGAAGACAGGAGGCGGGGTTTTGTTGAGTTATCTGGTAAGCCAGTAACATGAAATGAATCTATTTTGGTTTCAAATCTGCATGAAGAAAAGACAGGAAAAAAATTAGCAATCAATATAATCTTAAAAGTATTTTTCAAATTAAAAATAGTAAAATAAAAAAACTTCACTCTGCATCTCTTGCTACTCTGTTCCATGCACAACAAAGAAAATACACAGCTATTTGATCTAAAATGACACAGATTAACTCACAAAGAATTCTATTCACATTTTGATTTCTAGATTAAGCAGTTCTGAAGGGTTTGGGGTTTCCGGTTCCCTATGGAAGGAGTTTTAAGTTACCACTCCATACTAACAAGTAAAAAGAACTGAAAAACCAAAAACTCTTCTTAGATATGTAAGAGGGGAGGACACAGGGTAAACCACTGCCCCTAAGACTGGAGAGACAGACAGACAGTCTCGACTTACCAGAGCAGAGACCTGCCAAAGGAAGATAGCATGGACACCAGAACCAAGGCTGGGAAACCTAAACTGTATCTGATGAACTGCGGGAGATGTTAGTGTAGATAACTGAGAGTTAAAAACTCTATAGAGGGAGCCAGCCACAGGGAGGCCCTAAATAATTTGATATATACCCCCAGGAATTTGACCAAGTTCTAACAGTAAGAACTGGAGAAATATCTCCTCCTCAGGCAAGGAGTGGTCAAACAGGAGATGACTGGACATGAGACCAAAACGAGAGAATTTAATTCAGATGACCATTATGTCAACTACTATGGGCAAGAATCCCTTAGAAGTCCTCAGTAGCCCTCAAAGGCAACAAGAGTCCGAAATGCAGTACTTGGGTGCAATCTCAAAAACAAAAGAATGATCTCGGTTCGTTCCCAAAGCAAACCATTCAGTATCACAGTAATCCAAGTCTATGCCCCAACTACTAATGCTGAAGAAAGTGAATTTGAATGGTTCTATCAAGACCTATAGAACTAACACGCCAAAAAGATGTCCCTTTCATCACAGACGAACAGAATGCAAAAGGAGGAAGTCAAGAGTTACCTGGAGTAACAAGCAAGTTTGACCATGGAGTACAAAATGAAGCAGGACAAAGGCTACTAGACTTTTGCAAAGAGAACACAGTGATCAAAGAAAACATTCTTTACCAACAATGCAAGAGACGTCTCTACACATGGACATTACCAGATGGTCAATTTCAAAATCAGGTTGATTATATTGTTTGCAGCTGAAGATGCATAAGCTCTTTAGAGTCAGCTAAAACAAGACTGACAGCTGACTATGGCTCAGATCATGAGTGACTTATTGAAAATTCAGACTTAAATTGAAGAAAGTAAGGAAAACCACTAGCCCATTCAGGTATGACTTAAATGCGTTATGATTATGAGAAATAGATTAAAGGGATTAGATCTGATTGAGTAAAAAACCTATGAATGGAGGTTCATAACACTGTACAGGAGGCAGTGATTAAAACAATCCCCAAGAAAAAGAAACGTAAAAGTGCAAAATGGCTGTCTGAGGAGGCCTTACAAATATCTGAGAGAACAGGAGAAGCAAATGGCAAAGGAAAAAAGGAAAGATATACCCATTTGAATGCAGAGTTCCAAAGAATAGCAAGGAGAGGTAAGAAAGCCTTCCTCAGGAATCACCGCAAAGTAATAGAGGAAAACAATAGAATGGGAAGACCAGAGATCTCTTCAAGAAAATTAGAGATACCAAGGGAACATTTCACACAAAGATGGGCACAACAAAGGACAGAAATGCTGTGAAACTAACAGAAACAGAAGATATTAAGAAGGGGTGGCAAAAATACACAGAAGAATTATGCAAAAAAGAACTTAATGACCCAGATAACCATGACAGTGTGATCCCTCATCTAGAGGCAGACATCCTGGAGTGTGAAGTCAAGTGGGCCTTAGAAAGCATCACTACAAACAAAGCTAGTGGAGGTGATGGAATTCCAGCTGACCTATTTCATATCCTATAAGATGATGCTGTTAAAGGGCTACACTCAATATGCCAGCAAATTTGGAAAACTCAGCAGCAGATTCAGGATTGGAAAAGGTCAGTTTTCATTCCAATCCCAAACAAAGCACTGCCAAACAATGTTCAAACTACCACACAATTAACCTCATTTCACATGCTAGCAAAGTAATGCATAAAAATTCTCCAAGCCAGGCTTCAACAGTACGTGAACCGAGAACTTCCAGATGTTCAAGCTAGATTTAGAAAAGGCAGAGGAACCAGAGATCAAATTGTCAACATCTGTTGGATCATAGAAAAAGCAAGATAATTCTCAGAAAAACATCTACTTCTGCTTTATTGACTATGTCAGAGTCTTTGACTGTGTGGATCACAATGAAATATGGAAAATTCTTAAAGAGATGGGAATATCATACCACCTAAACTGACTCCTGGGCAATCTGTATGCAGGTCAAAAAAGCAACAATTACAACTGAACATGGAGCGACAGACTGGTCCAAAATTGGGAAAGAAGTACATCAAGGCTATATACTGCACCCTGCTTATTTAACTTCTATGCAGAGTACCTCATGAAAAATGCTGGGTTGGATGAATCACAAGCAGGAATCAAGACTGCTGGGAGAAATATCAAATTTTCTCAGATATGCAGATGATACCACCCTAATGGCAGAAAGCAAAGAGGAATGAAAGAGACTCCTGATGAAGGTGAAAGAGGAGAGTGAAAAAGCTGGCTTAAAACTCAACATGTGGAGAGGGGAGGTTCAGTGTCCAGGAAAGAGGAGGCTGGAATGGGGACCAGAGTCATAGGTGGTGGATGGGACACTTGGGTTTCACAGGAAAGGAGATGGAGGGTGCAGAGCAGGTGTCTGTGACTGGATTTGCATCTGACATTTGGCCTCCACAGAAGAACTGTTTACTGGGACAGCAAGAGCGGAAGGCGGACCAGAGCAAGGCTGACAAGTGGCCCAGGTGACACATTCACGTGGAAACCTCCTCCCCATCCTTGTCTTCATCTGCAGGGACAGGAGCTCTGTGTGCCATGGAGAATGTATCAAGCCCTGAGCCTTTGGAGTGGGAGCAATTAACTCCAAGACCCTAGACTATCAGAGACTAACCCTAGGGAGTATCAAATGGTGAGAACTCACACAAAGGAAACCACTGGAATACAAGACCTGGCATTACCAGGTAGAACCCTGTGCAGTGGCTCAGATGGTAAAGCGTCTGCCTCCAATGCCAGAGACCTGGGTTCGATCCCTGGGTCGGGAAGATCCCCTGGAGAAGAAAATGGCAACGCACTCCAGTACTCTTGCCTGGAAAATCCCATAGGTGGAGGAGCCTGGTAGGCTACAGTCCACGGGGTCGCGAAGTCAGACACAACTGAGTGACTTCACTTTCACTCACAAACAAAAAACAAAAATACAAAACAAATCATCAGCATGCAGGATTACCAGCTCACCCAGCCGTGCCCATCAGAGGGAAGAGAAATAAACACTCAGCACAAACCCCAGCCTATAGGAAGCTTACACAAACTACTGCATCAACCTCAGAAGGGCGGAAATCAAAAGGAAGAAAGAATTCAGTCATGAAGCCTGGGAAAAGGAGACCTCAAACGCAAAGTTAAAAAAATAACGAAAGGCAGAGAAATACTACACAAATGAAGGAACAAACTAGAAACACAGAAGTCCAAATAAGTGAAGAGGAAACAGGCAGAGACCTGAAAAGTCAGAATAATGATGGCAAAGACGATCACAAACCTCGAAAACAAAACGTAGAAAATGCAAGAAGCAATTAACAAAGACCTAGAAGAAGTGGAGACTAAACATAGAGACAAAAAACAGAATTACTGAAATTAAAAATACTCTATAAGGAATCAATAGTAGAATATCTAAAGCAGAAGAACGAATCAGTGAATTGGAAGATAAAATGGTGGAAATAACTTCTGAAGAGCAGAATAAAGGAAAAAGAATGAAAAGAACTGAGGACAACATCAGAGACATCTGGGACAATATAAAATGCACCAACATTCAAATTATAGGGGTCTCAGAAGAAGAGAAAAAGAAAGGGTATGAGAAAATTTTTGAAGAGATTGTAGTTGAAAATTTCCCATGGAAAAGGAAATAGTCAATCAAGTCCTAGAGGCACAAAGAGTCCCATACAGGGTAAATCCAAGGAGAAACATGCCAAGACACATACTAATCAAACTAACAAAGACTAAGCACAAAGAAAGAATATTAAAAGCAGCAAGGGAGAAGCAACAAGTAACATACAAGGGAAACCCCATCCACTTAACAGCTTATCTTTCAGCAGAAACTCTGCAGGCCATAAGGGAATAGCAGGATATATTTAAAGTACTGAAAGGGAAAAATCTACAACCAAGATTACCCAGCAAGGATCTCATTCAAAATTGATGGAGAAATAAAAAGCTTTTCAGACAAGCAAAAGTTAAGAGAATTCAGTACCACCAAACCAGCTTTACAATAAATGTTAAAGGGACTTATATGGTCAAGAAATACAAGAAAAGAAAAAGATCTACAAAATCAACCCCCAACAATGAAGAAAATGGCAACAGGAATATATATGTCAATAATTACTTTAAATGTAAATGGATTAAGCACTCCAACTGAAAGACACAGACTAGCTGAATGGAAACAAAAACAAGACCCACATATATGCTATCTACAAGAAACCCACTTCAGACCTAAAGACACATATAGATGGAAAGTGAGAGGATGGAAAAATATATTCCATGCAAATGGGAAGCAAAAGAAAGCTAGAGCAGCAATCCTCATATCAGACAAAATAAACCTTAAAGATTACAAGAGATAAGGCAGGACACTACATAATGATCAAGGGATCAATCCAAGGGAAAGACATAACAACTGTATATATCTATGCACCCAACACAGGAGCACCCCAATACATAAGACAAACACTAACAGACATAAAAGGAGAAACTGACAGTAACACAATAATAGAAGGAGACTTGAACACCCCACTCACACCAATGGACAGATCATCAAAACAGAAAATTAATAAGGAAACACAAGTCTTAAACGATACATTAGATAAGATGGATCTCATTGATATCTTCAGGACATTCCATCCAAATGCAGAAGAATACACCTTCTTCTTAAGCGCACATGGAACATTCTCCAGGATAGACCACATCCTGGGTCACAAATCAAACTTCAGTAAACTTAAGAAAACTGAAACCATATCAAGCATCTTCTCCGACCACAACACTTTGAGACTAGATATAAATTACAAGAAAAAAACTGTAAGAAACACAAACACGTGGAGATTAAACAACACGTTTCTAAATAACCAGTGGGTTACTGAATAAATCAAAAGGGAAATCAGAAAATTTCTAGAAACAAATGACAATGAAAACACGACAACTCAAAACCTACGGGATGCAGCAAAAGGTGTTCTAAGAGGGAAGTTTGTAGCAATACAATCCTACCTCAAGAAACAAAAAGAAAACATCAAATAGACAACCTAACTTTACACCTAAAACAATTGGAAAAAGAAGAACAAAAAAAACCAAAAATTAGTAGAAGGAAAGAAATCATAAAGATCTGAGCAAAAATAAATGAAAAAGAAATGAAAGAAATAACAGTAAAGATTAATAAAATGAAAAGCTGGTTCTTTGAGAAGATAAACAAAATTCACAAACCTTTAGCCAGACTCAATAAGAAAAAAAGAAGAATCAAATCAACAAAATTAGAAATGAAAAGGGAGAGGGTTATAACAGACAATGCAGAATTACGAAGAACTATAAGAGACTATTATGAACAACTATATGGCAATAAAATGGATAACCTGGAAGAAATGGACAGATTCTAAGAAAAGTTCAATCTTCCAAGACTGAACCAGGAAGAAACAGAAATTATGAACAACCCAATTACAAGCACTGAAGTTGAAGTTGTGATCAATAATCTCCCAAAAAACAAAAGCCCAGGACCAGATGGCTTCATAGAAGAATTCCATCAAACATTTAGAGAAGAGCTAATGACTATCCTTCTAAAACCCTTTCAAAAAATTGCAGAGAAAGAACACTTCCAAACTCATTCTATGAAGCCACCATCACCCTGATACCAAAATCAAAGACAGCACAAAAAAAAGAAAACTATAGGCCAATATCACTGATGAACATAGATGCAAAAATCCTCAACAAAATCTTAGCAAACAGAATTCAGCAACACATCAGAAACCTCATACACCATGATCAAGTTAGGTTTATTCCAGGAATGCAAGGATTCTCCCGCATACGCAAATCAATCAATGTGATACACTGTTGTTAACAAATTGAAACATAAAAACCATATGATCATCACAAAAGATGACCAAAAAGTCTTTGACAAAATTCAGCACCCATTTATGATGAAAACTCTTCAAAAAATGGGCATAGAAGGAACCTGCCTCAACATAGTAAAGGCCATATATGATAAGCCTACAGCAAACATCATTCTCAACGGTGAAAACTGAAAGCATTCCAGCTAAGATCAGGAACAAGACAGGTTGTCCACTTTCATCACTATTATTCAACATAGTTCTGGAAGTCCTAGCTATAGCAATCAAAGAAAAAGAATTAAAAGGAATCCAGATTGGAAAAGAAGTAGTAAAGCTCTCACTGTTTACAGATGACACGATACTGTACATAGAAAACCCAAAAGATAGTATCAGAAAACTACTAAAGCTAATCAGTGAATTTAGCGAAGTCACAGGATACAAAATCAATACACAGAAATCACTTGCATTTCTATATACTAACAATAAAAAATCAGAAAGAAATTAAGGAATCAATCCCATTCACGACTGCAACACAAAGAATTAAATATCTAGGAATAAACTTACCTAAGGAGACAAAAGAACTGTAAATAGAAAATTACAAGACACTAATGAAAGAAATCAAAGATGGCATAGACAGATGAAGAGAGATTTCATGTTCCTGGATAGGAAGAATCAATATTGTGAAAATGACTATACTACCAAATACAATCTACCTATTCAATGCAATCCCTATCAAACTACCAATGACGTTTTTTCACAAAACTAGAACAAAAATTTCCCAATTCATATGAAAACACAAAAGACCCCAAATAATGGAGCTGGAGGAAATCAACCTTCCTGACTTCAGATTATACTACAAGGCTTCCCTGGTGGCTCAGACGGTAAAGCATCTGTCTGCAATGCTGGAGACCCAGGTTCGTTCCCTGGGTCGGGAAGATCCCCTGGAGAAGGAAATGGCAACCCACTCCAGTACTCTTGCCTGGAAAATCCCATGGAAAGAGGAGCCTGGTAGGCTACAGTCCATGGGGCCGCATAGAGTCAGACACGACTGAGTGACTTTACTTACTTACTTACAGTCATCAAGACAGTATGGTACTGGCACAAAAACAGAAAAATAGACCAATGGAACAAGATAGAAAGCCCAGAAATAAACCCATGCACCTATGTGTACCTTATTTTTGACAAAGGAGGCAAGAATATAAAAGGGGGCAAAGACAGCCTATTCAATAAATGGTGCTGGGAAAACTGGACAGCTACCTGTAAAAGAATGAAGTTAGAACACTTCCTAACACCATTCACAGAGACAAACTCAAAATGGAATAAAGACCTAAACGTAAGATCAGAAACTATAGAACTCTTAGAGCAAAAACATAGGCCAAACACTCAATGACATAAATCAAAGAAAGATCCTCCATGACTCACCTCCTAGAGTAGTGAAAATAAAAGCAAAAGTAAACAAATGGGACCTGATTAAACTTAAAAGCTTTTGCACAGCTAAGGAAACTATAAGCAAGATGAAAAGACAACCCTCAGAATGGGAGAAAATGATAGCAAATGAATCTACTGACAAAGGATTAATTTCCAAATATACAGGCAGCTCATACAACTCAATGCCTGAAAAACAAATAACCCAATCAAAAAGCAGGAGAAAGACCTAAACAGATATTTCTCCAAGGAAGACATACAGATGGCTAACAAACACATGAAAAGATGCTGAACATCGCTCATTATTAGAGAAATGCAAATCTAAACCACTATGAGATATCACCTCACACTGGTCAGAATGGCCATCATCAAAAAGTCTACAAACAATAAATGCTGGAGAGGGTGTAGAGAAAAGGGAATGCTCTTGCACTGTTGGTGGCAATGTAAATGGATACAGGCACTATGGAAGACAGTATGAAGATTCATTTAAATAGTGCAAATATAACCACCATATGACCCAGCAATCCCACTCCTAGGCATATATCCTGAGGAAACCAAAATTGAAAAAGACACATGTATCCCACTGTTCATTGCAGCACTATTTACAATAGATAGAAAATGGAAGCAACTTAGACATCCATCAACAGATTATTGGATAAAGAAGGTGTGGTACATATATATGATGGACTATTACTCAGCCATAAAAAGTAATACATTTGAGTCAGTTCTAATGAGGTGGATGAACCTAGAACCTATTATACAGAGTGAAGTAAGTCAGAAAGAGAAAGATAAATATCATATTCTAACACATATATACAGAATCTAGAAAAATGGTACTAAAGAATTGATTTACAGGGCAGCAGTGGAGAAACTCCAGTATTCTTGCCTGGAGAATCCCAGAGACGGCGGAGCCTGGTGGGTTGCCGTCTATGGGGTCGCACAGAGTCGGACACAACTGAAGTGACTTAGAGAGAGAGAGTGGAGAAACAGACATAGAGAAAAGACTTATGGACATGGGGAGAGGGAGGAGAGGGTGAGATGTATGGAAACAGTAACATGGAAACTTAATTACCATATGTAAAATAGACAGTCAATGGGAATTTGCTGTGTGGCTCAGGAAACTCAAACAAGGACTCTGCATCAACCTAGAGGGGTGGGATGGGGAGGGAGATGGGGTGGAGGTTCAAATGGGAGTTGATATATGTATACCTATGGCTGATTCATGTTGAGGTTTGACAGAAAATAACAAAATTCTATGAAGCAATTATCCTTTAATAAAAAATTAATTAAAAAATAAAACTCAACACATAAAAAACAAAGGCAAAAAAATCATGGCATCCAGTCCCATCACTTCACAGCAAACAGATGGTGAAAAAATTGAAACAGTGGTAGATTTTATGTTCTTCATCCCCAAAATCACTGCAGACAGTGATTGCAACCGTGAAATTAAAAGATGCTTGCTCCTTGGAAGGAAAGCTATGACAAACCTAGACAGTGTATTAAAAAGCAGAGACATCACTTTGTCAACAAAGGTCCATGTAGTCAAAGTTATGTATTTTTCAGTAGTCATGCAGAGATGTGAGTGTTCAACCATAATGAAGGCTGAGTACCAAAGAACAGACGCTTTGGAATTGTGGTGCTGGAGTCTTGAGAGTCCCGTGGACAGCAAGGAGATCAAACCAGTCAATCCTAAAGAAAATCAACCCTGAATATTCTTTGCAAGGACTGATGCTGAAGTTGAAGCTCCAATATTTTGACGACCTGACGTGAGGAGCCGACTCACTGTAAAGACCCTGATACTGGAAAGATTGAGGGCAGGAGAGGAGGAGACAGACGATGCAGTTGAATGGCATCACCGACTAAATGGACATGAATGTGAGCAAACTTCAGAACATCGTAGGATAGTAGTGCTGCAGTTCATGGGATTAAAAGAGTTAGACAAAACTTAGTGACTGAACAACAAACAGCAATGTTAAGAGGAAGAAAAAACAGCAATGTAGAGAGGAAGAAAAAATATTTGAAAACAACACATCTGGTAAGGACCTATTGTCTGAAATACACAAAGAACACATAAAACTCAATAAGAACAAAACGTACACAATACAATTTAAAAAAGACTGACAAAAAGTTTATGAAAAGATGCTCTACATCATATCATTTGCAGAAACACAAATTCAAATAATACTGACATACCACTACATACTTATTACAAAAGCCAAAACCTGGCATATGACAACACCAAGTAATAACGAAGATACAGGTGGAGCAATAGGAACAATCATACGATGCTCTTAGGAATTCAAAATGGTATAGTAACTGTGGAAAAAGTTTGGTGGTTCCTTACACAATTAAGCATATTGTTACCACATAGGTGTGCGTGTTAAGTTGCTTTAGTCGTGTCCGACTCCTTGCGATGCTAGGGACTGTAGCCCATGAGGGTCCTCTGTCCACGGGATTCTCCAGGCAAGAATACTGGAGTAAATTGCCAGGCCCTCCTCCAGGGACTCTCCCTAACTCAGGGATTGAACCTGGGTCTCCTGCACTGGCAGGCAGGTTCTTTACCACTAGTACCACCTGGGAAGCCCACTGTTACCATGTGAACCAGCAATCAGCTCCTTGTTGTTTACCCAAAGGAGATGAAAACTTATGTTCATATAAAACCTGTACACAGCTGTTTATAGCACTTTTATTCATACTGTCAAAATGTAGATGCAACCAAAATGTCCTTCAGTAGGTGAATGGATGAACTGTGGTACATCCAGACAATAAAAACAATGGGTTAACAACTCATGAAGACATACAGGAAGCATAAATGCATATCACTAAATGAAAGAAGTCAATATGAAGAGACTACACATTGTATTTCAGCTATTGGACATTCTGCAAAGGGCAAAACTATGAACACAGGAAAACTGTAGTTGGGGGGGTAGGTAAGGAATAAATACACAAAACAGAATTTTTAGAACAGTGAAAATACTATGTGTGATAGTGTAATAATGGACACTTGTCATTCTGTATTTGTTCGTACCACAGAATATAAAACAAAAATGAATCATGATGTAAACTATGGACTTTGGATAACTATGTCAGTGTATGTTCAGTTTTAGTAAAAATGTACCATTCTGCTAAGTGGAGTTGATATGGGGGTATTTATGAGTAGGAACAAGATTTATATGAGAAATGTCTACACCTCCCTCTCAATTTTGTTATAAACCTCAAACTGCTCTAAAATAATACAGGCTTCAAAAAACAAGTTAATGTACGAGTACTGTCACTCAAAGTGGCAGGAAACGGTGCTCAAATAATCAAGTTCCCCCACTGAAATAAACATTAACCTAGCAAAAACTCCTAAAATCAACTTTTTAGCAAGTCTGGAATTTAATTAAAAAAAAAAAAAAACTTAGAGCAACCAGGGAAAAGTTAAGCAAAAGACAGCTGAATTTCAGAAAGGTAGCCCTCTGGCATTTCTGCTTAACTGTCCATCATCCCCATTCCCTAGCAAAGCAGTAACTATAGGGACAGTGGGCCATATTCCTGGCGTGTCCCACTGGAGCCAGGGGACTAACAAAAGCTGCTGTGATATGAATATCTGGGGCCTCAAAGTTCATTTGCTGAAATTCTAATGTCTAATGTGATGTTATTTAGATGCAGGGCCTTTGGGTAGTGATTAGGTCATTAGGGCAGAGCCCTCATGAATGGGATCACTGGTCCTTAAAAGGAGGCACTGAAGGCTCCAGGAGAGATGACAAGCCGCTGCTGCTGCTGCCCTCGTGGACTCCAGGAGCAATCTCGAGCTGCCACTGCCACCCTTGTAGGTTCCAGGAGCGGCCACGAGCCACCTCCAGCGCCATGGCGGGCTCTGGAGGCATCACGAGCTGCCACTGCCACCAAGAGCCCCAGGAAGGGGCACATCATGTACACACGATGTACATGGTGTGCACATGTACACATGATGTACACATGATGTACATGGTGTGCACTACACGCACACATCGCCTACCAAGGGGCGAACAGCCAGGACACGCTGAGGTTAGAGGCAGCAGACGCCTGTACTAAAACAGCCCTTGCGCCAAATGTACTATTAACCCCACCCAAGCAACACAAGAATGCGCCCACATACAAAAAGCCCTCAAAGATCACAGAAGATAGTAGTTTCTCCTAACTTTACATGGTAAGAGAAGTATAAGTAAAATGAAGAAGCAGAATGACTCCCAGTAAAAAGATCAAGAGAATTCCCCTGAAAGAACAATGACACAGACCTCTTCAGTCTAACAGACACCAAGTTCGAAAGATAAAATTAAATATAAAATAAGATAAAAATACTTAAGTAATTAAGGCTATTAATAGAAATGCAGAGTGTTATAAAAAACAAAATAAAAACTATAAAAGGGGAGGCAAGAAAAAGTAGAAAACTCATTTACCGAGACGGAAAGTGAGCTAAAGGCAATGAAGAGCAAAATGAATAATTTAGAAGGATAAGCGATCTGGCAGATAGAATTTAGTAAATCACCCAATCAGAACACCAGATGAAAGCCAACTGAAATTATGGGGCTGAAAACTTTCCAAACATAAAGAAGAAAATAGAAATGCAGGTACAGGAAGCACAGAAAGTCCCAAACAAGATACACCCAAACAGAACTATACCAAGACGTATTATAATAAAAATGGCAAAAGTTAAAGAGAGGATTCTAAAAGTACCAAGAGAAAAACAAAAAGTTAACTACAAGGGAAACCCCATAAGACTATCAGCTGATTTTTCTACAGAAATGTTGTTGGCCAGAAGGGATGGCAACACATTATTCAAAATCAAAAAAGGGGAAAATATGCAACCTAGAATACTCTGACTAGCAAGGTCAGAATAGGAGACAAAAAGAATTTCTCAGATAAGCAAAAAATAAAGAGAATACAGCAATACTAAACCCACCTTAAAAGAAACATTGAAAATCTTTTCTAAATAAGAATGTACGGGAAAGAGAAAAATCACAACTGTAAAGCAAATCACGTAAATAAGCTAGTACATTTTTTATGTAAAAACCAAAACAAAACAATTTCATGAAAACAATGATAACCCCAATGGAACAGTAAAAGGATAAACATAAAGATGTTTTTAAAAAAAAAGGACATCAAAAACATAAAATGTGGGGAAGAAGAGCAAGAAAAGGTAGAAGGTAGATTTTTTTTTCTTTTTTTAGAATGTGTGTTAGCCTATATGACTATCAATCTAAAGCAAGTAGATATAAGAAGCAGTTAACATACTTGAAAAACAAGGCAATCTCAAATCAAATGCACACAACAGATTGACTAAAACCAAAAAAAGAAAACATAAACATAAAAGGAAATCATCAAACCACAAAAGAGAAAAATGGGAGGATTCCCTGGTGGTCCAATGGCTAGAACTGTGCACTCTCCAGTACTGCCAAGGACTGGGGTTCGATCTGTGTTGAGGGAACTAAGATCCCGTAAGTCACGTGGTGTGGCCAAAAGAAGAAGAAGAAATATACCATCAACAGGAAACAAGGTTTCAGTTCAGTTCAGTTGCTCAGTCGTGTCTGACTCTGTGCGACCCCATGAATCGCAGCACGCCAGGCCTCCCTGTCCATCACCAACTCCTGGAGTCCACCCAAACCCATGTCCATTGAGTCAGTGATGCCATCCAACCATCTCATCCTCTGTCGTCCCCTTCTCCTTCTGCCCTCAATCTCTCCCAGCATCAGGGTCTTTTCCAATGAGACAACTCTTCGCATGAGGTGGCCAAAGTACTGGAGTTTCAGCTTCAACATCAGTCCTTCCAATGAACACCCAGGACTGATCTCCTTTAGGATGGACTGGTTGGATCTCCTTGCAGTCCAAGGGATTCTCAAGAGTCTTCTCCAACACCACAGTTCAAAAGCATCAATTCTTCAGTGCTCATCTTTCTTTATAGTCCAACTCTCACTCATACATGACCAGTGGAAAAACCATGGCCTTGACTAGACGGACCTTTGTTAGCAAAGTAATGTCTCTGCTTTTTAATATGCTGTCTAGGTCAGTCATAACTTTCCTTCCAAGGAGTAAGCATCTTTTAATTTCATGGCTGCAATCACCATCCACAGTGATTTTGGAGCCCAGAAAAATAAAGTCAGCCACTATTTCCACCGTTTCCCATCTATTTGCCATGAAGTGATGGGACCAAATGCCATAATCTTAGTTTTCTGAATGTTGAGCTTTAAGCCAACTTTTTCACTCTCCTCTTTCACTTTCATTCATCAAGAGGCTCTTTAGTTCTTCACTTTCTGCCATAAGGGTGGTGTCATCTGCATACCTGAGGTTATTGATATTTCTCCCGGCAATCTTGATTCCGGCTTGTGCCTCCTCCAGCCCAGAGTTTCTCATGATGTACTCTGCATATAAGTTAAATAAGCAGAGTGACAATATACAGCCTTGACGTACTCCTTTTCCTATTTGAAACCAGTCTGTTGTTCCATATCCAGTTCTAACCATTGCTTCTTGACCAGCACACAGGTTTCTCAAGAGGCAGGTCAGGTGGTATAGTATTCCCATCTCTTGAAGAATTTTCCAGTTTATTGTGATCCACACAGTATAACATAAATACATGTCTATCAATAATTACCTTAAACATCAATGGCCTAAATGCTCCAACAAAAGAGTGGCAGACTGAATAAAACAAACAGCCTACAATATGCTACCTACAAGAGACCCACTTTAGGGCAAAAGACCCACACAGATCAAAAATGAGAGGATGGAAAAGATATTCCATGCAAATGAAAATGACAAGAAAGTGGGGGTCACAATACTTCTATTAGACAAAATAAACTTTAAAACAAATGCCATAGAAGGATACTAAAATGATAAAAGGATCAATACAAGATGATTTTACACTCATCAACATACATGCACCTAACACAGGAGAACCCAAACACATAAATACTAACAGACATAAAGGGAGAAATTGATGGGAATACAGTAATAGTAGGAGATTTTAACACCCCACTCACATTAATGAAAAGATCTTTGAGACAGGAAATCAACAAGGCAACAGAGATCCTAAATGATAAAACAGAACAATTAGACTTTTAATTGATATTTTCAGGACTTTACATCCAAAGACACATTTTTTTCAAGTGCACGTGGAAGATTCTCTAGGACTGACCACATACTAGGGTATGAAATAAGACTCAACAAATGTAAGAGTAAAGAAATTATCTCAAGTAACTATTCTAACCACACGGAAAAAAGGAGCATCCTTGGCAAGTGGTATTGGGAAAGTTGGACAGTGGCATGTAAATCAATGAAGTTAGAACATACTCTCACACCATGCACAAAAATAAACTCAAAGTGACTTAAAGACTTAAACATAAGATATGACACCGTAAAAGTCCTAGAAGAGAGATAGGCAAAACATTCTCTTATATAAAACATACGAATGCTTTCTTAGGTCAATCTTCCAAGGCAATACAAATAAAAGTAACATACACAAATGGGACCTAATCAAACTTAGAAGCTTTTGTACAGCAAAGGAAACCATAAAAGAACAAGAAGATAACTAGGACTGGGAGAAAACATTTGCGAAGATGTGAATGACAAGGGCTTAATTTCCTAACTATACAACAGCTAATACAACTCAATAATAACAAGAGCATAAAAACCCAATCAAAAAATAGGCAGAAGATCTAAATAGACATTTCTCCAAAAA
Source organism: Cervus canadensis (assembly GCF_019320065.1). Lineage (NCBI taxonomy): Eukaryota > Metazoa > Chordata > Mammalia > Artiodactyla > Cervidae > Cervus > Cervus canadensis. The sequence continues at coordinate 19,673,710 of NC_057399.1, forward strand.
CAGACATACAGATGACCAACAGCACATGAACCAATGCATAACAACACTAATTATTAGAGAAACACAAATCAAAACTACAATAAGGTACCACCTCTCACCGGTCAGAGTGGCCATCACTGAAAATCTACAAATAAAAAATGCTGAAAAGTATGTGGAGAAAACAGCGTCCTCCTACAGTGGTGGTAGGAATGTAGGTTGGTACAGCCACTATGGAAAACAATATGGAGACGCATCAAAAAACTAAAAGTGGAGTTGCCACATGATTCTGCAATCCCACTCCTGGGCATACATCCAGAAAAAGCTGTAATTTGAAAAGATACACATACCTCAATGTTCAATATAACACTACTTACAATAGCCAAGACATGGAAACCTATTAAACAGATGACTGGATAAAGAAGATGTGGTACATATATACGATGGAATACTACTTAGACATAAAAAACAGACAATGTCATATGCCATTTGTCAACATGAATGGACCTAAAGATTATCATGCTAAATGAGGTTAATTCAGGAAAAGACAAGTACCATATGATATCACATATGTGGAATCTAAAATATGACACAAATGAACTTGTCTATAAATAGAAATAGACTCAAACTTGTGGTTGTTGAGGGGGAGGGGTGGATTGGGAGTTTAGGAATAGTAGATGCAAACTATTACATAGAGAATGGATAAAAAAGAGGGCCCTACTGTATGGCACAGGTAACTATATATAGTATACTATGATAAATCACAGTAGAAAAGAATATGAAAAAGAATACATGTGTAGCTGAGTCACTTTGCTGTAGAGCAGAAATGAACACAACATTGTAAATTAACTATACCTCAATGTAAGTTTTTAAAAAACTAAAAGAGAAAAAATGGGCAAAGGAATTTAATAGTTCTAAAAATAACTATACAGAAACAGCCAATAAACACATGAAAAGATGCTCAACATCATTAGCCATCAGGGAAGTGCAAGTAAAAACTACAGTGCGATACCACTTTACACTCATTAGGATGGCTAAAATCAATAATCAAAAAGGACAGAGAAGTGTAGGAAAGGATGTAGATAAGTGGAGACCTCACACAATGTTGGTAGGAATATAAAATGATGCAGTTGCTTTGGAAAACAGTCTGACAGTTCCTCAAAATGTTAAGTACAGTTACCATTTGAGGCAACAATTCCACTTTTGGGTAAATACCCAAGAAAATTTGAAAATTGTCCTTATAAAATATTGCTCATTAATATTCACAGCAGCATTATTCATAACAGCCAAAAGAGGATATAAACCAAATATCCATCATCTGATGAATAGGCAAACAAAATGGGGTATATTCATATAATGAAATATTAGGCAATAAAAAAGAGTGAAGTACTAATCATGCTATACCATGGATGAACCTTGAAAATATCATGCTAAGTAAAAGAAGCTTGACAGAAAAGACCATGTATTATATGATTCAATTAATATGAAATACAGTCAACAAACAAATTCTTAGAAACAGAAAGTAAATTAGCTTTTACCAATTTTGCACTGAAAAGAAGGAGCAATGGGGAAGGACTGCTAATGGGGATTAGCATTTCCTTTCTGGGGTGTTAAAATGTTCTGAAATTAGGTAAGGATAATTATCATACAATGCTGAATAAACCAATGTGGATTCTGTATACATTACAGTGTGACAAAAAGTAAATTATACAATTTAATGGATGAATTGTATGGTACATGAATTATAACTCAATAAAGCAATTTTAAAACAGAAGGTAAAATACATTCCCAGATAAAAACAAAATTGGTGATGCTATTTCTTCTTGAATAGTGTGACTGCTGACATTTTTGTATTATTCTTTAATGTCCTTCATGTTTCCTCAGCATAAAGTTTTCTATTGAACATGTGCTATTTTAATAATCACAATATATATATATTAATGAAAAACACCAAGTTCCTAAAAATACAAAAGAATAAATTAATTCTTTACAAAATACCATATGACTCTAATCTACAATTCAACCTTACAATGAATTTTTTTCTTATAGATAAGAGAAAATAAATTAATACTTACTTAAGTGCTTGTGCTCCTGGTCTTTGCACAATCAAAGTGCTAAATTCTTCCACTACAATATCTAGTAGTTCAGGTTTTTGTTGTTGTTCTCTTAGAATAATAGACATACTTTTCAAGTGAACAAAAAACTTCATTGCTTCAAACTAGAATATAAACAGGAAGAAAATGAAAAAAATTATATATCTATAATACTATTTATACAATTTATTCCTTCCAAAAACCAGAAAAATACTTCAAAAACCTTTACATATTAAAGGATCACCACATAATACTAAAACTAAACATAAACTAAAATTAAACATAACATAAATTTTTTTAAAAAGCCACATAACACTAAAAATTTTATTCCTACTACGGAAACTAAAACAAATGCAATATTTACAGATTCAGAGTAAGATCACCAAACATGTCAGTAACATGTATTTCTGAAAGGATTAAAATTAAGTGAATCTATCAATAAATACTCAGGTATAAGGCAACAAAACATTTTTACTGTTTTTGGCAAGGTTGGATCAACTGCTGTTTCACTATAGCCAATTGCTTCATACAGCAAAATTTTTTCTTTAGGTGTCAATATTTCTTCAAGACCTACAAATCATAAAGAATGTTTTATGTTATTAACTGGTAGGTAACAAGATAAAACCAAATCCAAATTTAGCTGCTTTTAATAATGTAAATTTACTCTTTTTTATAATACCTTTAAGAAATTATATTCACAAATGCTAAGATGGCATTGGCAATTTTAGGTTTATTTTTTTAAAATATAAATGACTAAATACATAAATTTAGCAATATAAATTTCTAAATGCTTGTATTAAGCACACAAAATAGCTACCCGTATTAGGTACTTAATGGCATTATGCTAGTCAACATAAGTAGCATACAAAATATGAAGTATTAATATCATGTCTGCCCATTTTAAAGTCGATAAAATTGAGTTTAAGAGAGCTTAAATTTGCCAGGGTCATATTGCTAATAAATGATATATCCAGGATATAAACCTAAGTCCCTAAGCCTCTGAAGTTAAGATGTTAAGCATTTGGTTGGGAAGTAAAAAATCTTTCCAAGAAATAATTTCAATGAAAATTTACAGTGGTTTATACTCTTTTGAAACTTTTATTTATAACTGTGCTATACACACTTACTAAATCTTCTAGACATAATGCTCTTCTGAAAGCATTAGTCAGATTTTAAAATTTTTATTTGATTTTTATTTGACATACATTTAAAATTTTATTAGCAATTTTACTTATAGTAAGAATTACTTATCATATATATATATACTTTCAATGTCTATGTAATAAAAGAGAAAACCTCCTACAAAACTTAATTTCACACTTGATGGTTAGCGACACTACCACAGCTTGATTAACTGCACTACTGTACAATGAAATGAACGTACTTCCAGGTTTAACATCGAGTTGTTGTTTACTATGCGATTCTGACCAATTCCACATCCAGCTAAACCATCCTTTATTACCCTCTGACTCTTCTGCTCCTTCTCTGAAAATTCTGTATCCAGCTTTCTTCACCTAAAATAAATAAATTTTCAAATAAATGACAAATTATCTTTTATTTAGCAATTCAAAGAAACAGGATATTTCCAAAACTTATCTACTTTAGTGGATAAGTATAAACAACAATCATACTGACAATAAAATATAGTAAGTGTAACACTGGACAAATATCAGAATTTAGAATTATCTGATACTTAGCACACTGTCTTACAAGCAATAATAATGGGAGGGGAAATCGGCTTTTCACCTTTAAGACCAATCACTGAGAAAGAACTTTTTCCCCACTGAAACTGTCTTGAATAGATGTGGCAAATAGATGGTTTAAATATATGTGGCGAAAGAATACATCAAATTTTCTTGTAATATGGTGTTTTTCTTCAGACACTAAGTCATGTCCGACTCTGTGACCCAATGGACTACAGCGTGCCAGCCTTCCCTGTCTGTCCCTCACCACATCCTGGAGTTTGCTCAAATTCTTGTTCACTGAGTCAGTGATGCCATCCAAACATCTCATCCTTTGTCGCCCCCTTTCTCCTCCTGCTCTCAAGTCTTTCCCAGCATCAATCAGGGTCTTTTCCAATGAGCTGGCTCTCCACTTCAGGTGGCCAAAGTATTGGAGTTTTAGCATCAATCCTTCCAATGAATATTCAGGGTTGATTTCCTTTAGGATTATCTGGTTTGAGCTCCTTGCTCTCCAAAGGACTCTCAAGAGTCTTCTCCAGCACCACAATTCGAAAGCATCAATTATCTGGTGCTCAGTCTTCTTTACGGTCCAACTCTCACATCCATACATGACTACTGGGAAAACCATAGTTCTGACTATATGAACCTTTGTCAGCAGAGCTTAATGTCTCTGGTTTTTAATACGCTGTCTAGGTTTGTCATAGCTTTTCTTCCAAAGTGCAAATGTCTTTTAATTTTGTAGCTGCAGTCACCATCACTGATGATTTTGGAGCCAAAGAAAATAAAAGCTGCCACTGTTTCCACTTTTTCCCTATCTATTTGCCATGAAGTGATGGGACTGGATGCCATGGTTTTAGTCTTTTGAATGCTGAGTTTCAAGCCAGGTTTTCACTCTCTTTCACCCTCATCAAGAAGTTCTTTAGTTGCTCTTCACTTTCTGCCATTAATTCTTATAATACAAGTAAGCAAATTTGAACCCCTTTTAGGAAATAGTATAATACAGCACAATACCAATAAATTCTATATAAATTATAGATTTATTTTACTAATTGAAGGACAATCTGGAATTACCTCAACTTCCGCCTGTTGTCTTGCTATAGTTATATTAAACACATCCAAAGTCTTTTCCAACGCCTAAAAATATAAATAAAATGTGTTTACATAACTTTATATAGATAATTTTCATATATGCTCTATCAAACTGCTGCACTAGAGAAAATATAGGAAATTGAAAATAAGTCATCCATCAATATGATATTTCTCTTAAATTCTGAAAAGCAATGCTTGTATATATATCAACTTGGAAATTTGGCTTTGAAACCAACACTGAGAAGACTGAGATCAATGTAGCAAATACTTTCTAGGACTCTGAGGTTTATAAATGTCATAATAATGTGAGGCTTCAAGTTACTATTTTCATAAACCCAAATCTCTCCAGATTGAGAAGAATCTCAAATTCCAAATGATCACCAGAGTTTCTATCATCCAACTGAAGTTAAGGAGTATGAAAAAGTCTAAGTAAAAGAGACAGAGAATGCGAGTCAAAATTAGAACAAATAAGTAGGAAGTGTTAATCACTAAAGACTGAGGACTTAAGTATTACAAAATATTCAACAAATTTTTATAATGCTAACCTCCAAAGAATTGAGAAGTTCACCAGATGGCTTCTTACTTGTTAGCTTTTTTTTATACAGTTCTTTATATTGCTTCATTTTTTGCCTATGTTCTCTAATATGATTCCAGGACCACATCCGTAAGCGGGGGCGAATGTTTACTTCAAGAATACCACGTATAGCATAAGCCCACCTAGTTAAAAAATAAAAACAAAAACTCTCCCCTTAAAAACACTCTCAAATCAACAGTATGAAATATAACTGACATCACTTCTGTTTTAACAACATACATAATACAGAGACTGTGAAAATATTATCTAGCACTTGCTTCTTACCAACCCTATTAGTAGTTAATTAAGAACACAATATTTTGTCTTATCTTTTTCCTAAATGAAAATAAGCAAAATTACAGAATTTTGTTACAACACAGTTCTACCAAAAAACTATTAAAGTATTAATTGGCAACTAGCCCTTTAGCCACCTGAATAGTAAATAAAATACTCAACTGAAAAAGTAACTGCAACTTTGAAAACTTAGGTAAGACCTTAATAACTTAAAAAAAAGACTACTTCTGAATTTTAAAAACAGGTTGCACTTTACAGACTCCCATAACTTTTTCAGATTTATAACAGGCAGAGTGTTGATACCAAAGTTTGAAAACTAAAAAAAGACATGGTTGAAAAAGAAACTGGAATTTTTTTTTAGCAATTCCAAAAATACAGTAAATGAATAGACTGCTAGTATTTCCAGTTGTAAATTCATTATAAAGAATCTTATAAGTCAATTTTACTAGTGCAATAAGCAAAAGCCACTACAAGTGTTTCAGGCCAAATATCATAATATAGCTTATATCAGCTTTTAAAGAGAGTATCTTAAAATTCTTAAAAAGTCAAGAAATTCACTTTTATGCTGTCATTTTTTTAATACAACTGAAGACATATTAATGCCATAGACATTAGTATCTGCAAAAATTCCCTAGGCAATAAATAATGTGCTAAAATAAATCTCACTGAGCAATTCCACTTCTGAGTATTTATGTGAAGAAAATGAAAACACTAACTCAAAAAGATATATGTACCCGCATGTTCACTGCAGCAGTGTTTACAAGAGCCAAGATATGGAAACAATCAACTGTCCATAGATGGATGAAAGGATAAAGTGTACACACACACTCACACACACCCATCCACCCACACACACAAATGTTACTTAGCCATAAAAATGGAATAAAATCCTGGCATTTGTTACAATATGAATGAATAATGATGGGCATTATGCTAAGCAAAATAAGTGAGAGAAAGACAAATACTGTAGAATTCACTTATATAAAGTTTGTTTTTAATGAGCTCATAGATACAAAGAACAGACTGGTGAGAGGCAAAAGCAGTGGGTGGGGGATGGGCAAAATGGGTGAAGCAGGTCCGAAAAACTTCCAGTTACAGTATAAATAAGTTATGGGCATATAATGTACAGCATATAATGACAATAGCTAATCATATTGTATGGCATATTTAAAAGTTGCTAAGAGAGGAGATATTAAAAGTTCTCATAACAAGAAAAATAGTTTTACTAACTATGTGTGATACTGGTCGTTAATGACTTATTGTGGTGATCCTTTCTCACTATGTACAAATATCCAATCATTATGGCAATTATACTTCAATTTAAAAAATTTAAAGCATATTACCATTCTTTGGCATGGTATTGAAGAGGTACCTCAGGTTTGAATTTCCTGTATGGTAGATTTTGCGTCATCATATCAACCGATTCAAGAAGTTCCATAAAACTGAAATACTGAAGAATGAAAAAATTAAATTTTTAAGATTTTTTTGTTTAATTGTCAAAGATAAAAATTAAATTACTAACTTATTTAAGGTAATGTTTACTATATACCATTATGAATCTTAACATTTAAAATCTTAGCTCTGCTTTTAACAAACTATAACCTACAATTTAAAATTTCATTTAAAAAAATCACCTGTGGTTTATTAAGTTCGATTGTTATGTCATGTAACTCAACACCCAGGTCTATTTTGGGGGCAGAAAAGTCAAAATCCGATCTGCGATTCATCTGAAGTTTGGCATTAGCAGATATGGGGCGAAATACTGAAAAATAACATAAATTTTTAAAAATTATATTGAGTTCTTTTTCCAAGTCACAAAGTGCTAGAGGAATCAAGCTGAAAATGCTCATTTTCATTTCTTCTATACCCTTTCCAGGTTCCAGATTTCCATACTGCTATAACTTGATCAGATGAATTATCACTTAGTCTTGAGGAATCTTTTACCTTTATCTATAACCCATACTGCTTTTTGCAAGTACAATTAAAGCTAACTGAACTCCCCCTCAAAAAAAAAAAAAAAAACTCTAAGAAGCAGGAACACACTCTAAAAGGCAAAACAGTCCAACAAGACAGTTCTAATGAAAGTATAGTTTCAAGAATGAATGCACATCAAAAATGCTAAGGGGAAAAATATTTTATTTAACCACTGACTTTCATTATGTAACTGTAATTCCTGGATTTCAGGTCAGTGTCTCTGTATCCATCTGTTTCCCACTTTTAACTTGAAAAACGAGAAGAGAAAAGATTAGAGCTTGTCCAGGATAACCTTCTTGGCTCAATCCATAATTTAAGATTTCTCTTAATCCTTTACATTTAGCACCAAAAAGTATAAGAATAATGCAGAGGGACACTAGTAATAGAAGAATCTAGAAAAAGATCAACTACTAAATCATAAGTTAATGTGTATATAAAGATAATATATTCCTCTTGTTTTAACCATCCCTAAAGCACAGCACTGAATTCAAAAATACTTTTAATTTGAATTGAACAAAAAGATATTTACCAATAGGAGACAGGATAAATTTGCTATGGTACATCTATACAACAGAATATTATACAGTTACAAATGAGAAAAATTTACATGTACCTAAGTAGAAGGATTTAAAAGAGAAAGCTTAAAAAAGTGTATGTATAAAGCAATAGTATCAGTATTTGGAAAGTAAAATTATTATTCTCCCCCAGCTTTAATTTTTGTTACATAGAAAACTATGCCAGCTACTATACTCTCTCTGGTTGTAATAATCCATCCATAGGCTACACTCTCTCCCATCTTTCTCAGATTGGCTCCTGGTAACTGGAATTTCTGAGTGATTTCAATATACAAGTGATTGTTCCAGTACCACAGTCTCTCAGTTCCTTAAATTCTTTTGCGCTCACCTCACCCACTAGACTTAATCATTCCAGTATCCTCAACCTCTCAATAAACTCAGTTTCAAACATCCAATTCTACTAACACCACCTCTAGTAATCCAATACCAAAGCTTCATGTCTTAAGGGAACTACCATTCATTCTGTGATCGGGGAAAAAAACAAAATCAAAGTGACTGGTCTCACATTAATGTCATAAATCTCAAGTAGACACTTAATGTGGCTGACTGATCACACAACATTCTTTCAGTCCAAGGATATGCCAGATCCATACCACAGCCTGTTTTGTATAGCAAGTGAGCTAAAAATAATCTTTACACTTTTAAAGTATTGTTTAAAAGAAACAGAAAAACATGTGACAGACTATATATTCATGACCTGTAAAATATATGTCTACTACATGGCCCTTTGCAAAAAGAAAGTTAGACAACCCCTACTCTGACCCAGTGGTTCTCAAACTGTAGCATTCCTCAGAATCACCAGGACAGTTTGTTAAAGACAAGATTGTTGAGCCTCACTCTCAGAGGCTCTGATTAAGCATGCCTGGGATGGGCCCAAGAATTTATATTTCTAACATGGTTCCAAGCGATACTAACGCTGCTAATCTGAACCACACTTTGCTAACACTGCTCTACCAGCATTCTCTCACTCTCCTACATGGAGATCTCATAGCCCCTCCTCCCTCCAAAAACCTCTAATGCCTTAATTTTTTAGAAAAAGAAAGAGTTCAGAAGAAAAAATAAATCCCATTAACTCCAATCACCATATTTATTTGTTCACCCAACATCAGGACTTCTCTGTTATAAACAAACTGACCATGCTCCTCTCTGTGGCAAAGCACAATTCTACCTTCTTTCACCCGCATCAATACATAATAATCACACTTCACTCTCTCACTTTCCATGTTCTAAGGATCATCCCAATCCTAGCCTATTAACAAGCTATTAACAAGCTACTATCTATCTTTCCCATTATATAAAAAACAAAACAAAAAACAAAAAGAAATCTTTCATTCATCCTTTCCCCTCCACTGTGTCAGTTATCAATTTACTGCTATAACCTCCAGATTACCCTTCCCTACCTGCTCTGAACCCTAGACTTCCAGGCTCATTCTTTAGAGTTCTCTTTACTTTTTGTTAGCCAATCCTTTAAATATTTTTTTCTTTACCAGTTAGCGTAACACTACTCCTCGTCAGGAGAGGACACAGGAGACACTGCGGGGGAAGGAGCTGCGCTCCGGGGCACTACTGCGCTCACTCGGCGGACTCCTGCTGGGCCACGGTGCTCCAACAGCCCCTGAAGAAACGGCTTCTCCAGCGCCCAGGTCGTGCAGCACACACATTTCTTCAGCACTAGGCTCCAGCAGCACACAGCAGCTAGCACCACCAAGAGCCAGCAAATTCTCTCCACACATCGCTCAGGAGGTGTTAGAGTGGGGTGCCTTCTACAGACAACTCTCCACAAGACTTCCTAATGGGTCCATTTCCCAGAAGTTCCTTCAGGCTAATTTACAAGCTTTACCAATAGGGCATCAGAGACTTTCCTGCCAGTGAGTGACCCACAGCGATCCCCTCTCCAGCAAGTTCTAGATCTCAGTGCTGAAGGAGACAGACACACTTCTGTGGGCACTCCACCTAAGTCCTAGGGTAAAGGCTGTTTCTTCTAGCTGTTGGGATGGCCAAAAAGTTCACTCAGATCTTTCCGTAAGATGTTATGGAAAGATTCAAATGAACTTTTTGGCCAACCCTATACTATTCCTGCATTCTTTATAGTGTTCTCTTTACTCTTTGTTAGCCAATCCCTTGTTACTCTAATCCCCTGTTATATTTAGTAATTCTTCATAAATACTTTCCCTTCTCAAATTACTATGTGGTTCCTGTCTCTTCATCAGACTCTGAATGAAACAGCTAGAAATGACAGTAGGGTAAAGGAGAAATAAGTCAAAATTAAACTGACAGATGTGAGAATCACCAACACACATGATACAGCAGAGTATTTTGCTTTTGTGTATATATTAGAAATATTTAATTTTATGAGAAAATTAATATGAAATACCACAGTGACATCAACAATATTCATTTCAAATTTATACTGATTAACTGTACATTTATCTTATGAAATTTACTTACCAAAATCATAACCTTCTGGAACAATATTTTCATCAACAATGCCATTCCTCAGGCTGTTCTATTAAAAGTCAAATTGATATTACTTATATTGATGCTAATACTAGTATATGCAAAAAATGGTTTGAAAGCAATTTTAAAAAATAACTCAAACTGAGAGTATAGCTAAGAAAATATTAAAGTGACTAAACACTATTTCATCAAACTACTATTATGTAAGAAGGTTCTAGAAATTATTAAGATAGGAATATATTTATATATATTTGTATACAAGCACATACACAAAATTTCATAAAATTCACCATCTCTTTAAGACAAAACAAAGTGGGTACAAAAGTAACATATCTCAATACAATGAAGGTCATAGATGACAAGCCCATAATTATCATCATACTCAAGGGTGAAAAGCTGAAAGCTTCTCTTCTAAGATCAGAAACAAGACAAAGATACTCACTTTCACCACTTTTATTCGACACAGTATTAGAAGTCTTAGCCAGAGAAATTAGGTAAGAAAAAGAAATAAAAGGCATACAAGTTGGAAAGGAAGAAGTAAAACTTTCACTATTTGCAGATGACGTAATAATATATAGAAAACCCTGAAGACTCCACCAAAAACTGCTAAAACTAATAATAAATGAGTTAAAGTTGCAGGATACAAAAATCAATATACAGAAATCTGTGGTATTTCTGTACACTAACAACAAACTGTAAGAAAAAATAACAATTCAATTTACAATTGTATTAAAATGTAAGAATAAACTTCACCATGGAGGTAAAAGGCTTGTACCCTGAAAACGATAAGGCACTGAGGAACAAAAATAAAAAGTACACTAACTAATGGAAAGATATTCCATGCTCATGGATTAGAATAAGTAATATTGTTAAAAGGTTCATATTACCCAAAGCAACCTGCAGATATGTTGCAATCTCCATCAAAATACCAATGGCATTTCTCACAGAAATAGAAAAAACAAAATTCGTATGGAACCACAAAAGAACCCAAATAGCCAAAGCAATCCTGAGAAAGAACAAAGCTGGAGTTGTCATCTTCCCTGATATCTAACTACATTATAAAGCTAAGAGTTACTAGTATCTGTCACATGGACAGACACACAGATCAACAGACTAGAACAGACAACTCAGAAATAAACCCATGCAGATGTGGTCCAAGAACCACTGCAGCGGGTGACTGCAGCCATGAAATTAAAAGACACTTGCTCCCTGGAAGGAAAATCACGACAAACCTAGACAGCGTATATAAAAGCAGAGACCTCACTTTGCCAACAAAGGTCCATATAGTCAAAGCTATGGTTTTCCCGGTTGTACACATGTACAGTTGTGAGAGGCAGACCATAAGCAAGGCTGAGAGCTAAACAATTGATGGTTTCTAACCGTGGTGCTGGAAAAGACTCCTGAGAGTCCCTTGGACAGCAAGGAGATCAAACCAGTCAGTCCTAAAGGAAACCAAGCCTGAATATTCATTGGAAGGACTGATGCTGAAGGTGAAGCTCCAATACTTTGGTCACCTGATGTGACGAGCTGACTCATTAGAAAAGATCCTGATGCTGGGAAAGATTGAGGGCAGGAGGAGGAGTGGGTGAGAGAGGATAAGATGGTTGGATGGCATCACCAACTCAATGGACATGAGTTTGAGCAAAGTCTGGGATATAGTGCAGGGCAGTTGCAGTACATGGGGTTGCAAAGAGTCAGACACAACTTAGCAACTGAACAACATACATGGTCAGTTATAACTTACGACCAAGGAGTCAAGAACATACAATGGGAAAAGGACAGTCTCTTCAATAAATGGTTTTGAGAAAACTTGACAGCTATTTGAGAAAGAATGAAATCTGACTACCTTACACAGTAAATGAAAAGAACTCAAAATGGATTAAAGACTTGAACTTAAGGCCTAAAACCATAAAAACTCCAGAAGAAAATAGATGGTAAGCTCCCTGATATCAGTTTTAGCAATGAGTTTTTAGATTTGACAGCAAAAGTAAAAGCAACAAAAGCAAAAATAAACAAACTGACTACATCAAATTAACAGCTTTTGCACAGCAAAGAAAACTATCAAATACATGAAAAGGGAACCTATAAATGAAAGAAAATATATGAAAATATTATATCTGATAAGGAGCTAATATCTGAAATATATAATGAACCCATATAACTCAAAAGCAAAAAAACTCTAACAACCCAATTAAAAATTTCAAAATAGAAATACAGATGGCTAACAGATACATGGAAAGATGCTCATCATCCCTAATCATTAGAGAAATGTAAACCAAAACCACAATGAAATACCAGCTTAAGCTTGTTAGAATAACTATTATCAAAAACCAAAAAAATTATAAATGTTGGTGAAAATGTGGAGAAAAGAAAACCCTTCTGCTCTGTTGGTGGGACACAAATTGGTGCAGACCCTATGGACAATTATGGAAGGACCTCAAACAATTAAAAACAGCCTAACTATCATATAACCCAACAGCTCCACGTCTGAGAAGAAAATAAACATACTAGAAAGCATATCTACACTCCATGTTCACTGCAGCATTATTTATAATAGCCAAGATATGGAAACAACATAAATATCCATCAAGAGTGAATGAAGAAAATGTTTTATACACACACAAACAGACACACACTATGGAGTATCACTCAGCCATAAAAAAAAAGAGTGAAATCTTGCCATTGGGACAACACAAATGGACCTTGAGGGCATTATGCTAAGTGAAATAGCTCAAAGAGAGAAAAACAAACACTGTACTATCTCACTTGTATGTGGAATTTAGAAGAAAAAAAACAGAGAACAGATCGGTGGTTGTAGGAAGTGGAGGAGGGAGGTACTGATACGATGGGGAAAAAATTGACAAAGGAATTCAAAAAGTCCAAACTTTCAGTTATAAAATAAGTATTTATTAACTCATGGAGATGTAATATACAGCATGGTGGCTATCATTAATAATACTGTGTTGCATATTCGAGAGTTGTTATGAGTAAATCTTACAAGTTCTCATCACAAGAAAAACAACTGTATAATTACATATGGTGATGGACATTACTAGACTTATTGTGTTGATCATTTTGCAATATATACAAATATCAAAACATTATGTTGCATGCATAACTAAGAAATGTTTCATATCAGTTACACCGAAAAGCTATGTTTATATATGTCTATATACAAACATATATATATTCACCTACTGCTGAAAATTTTAGTGGATTTTTGCCTAGGAAAAAAAGGACCACTGACTAACATACTATCTACAGTATGTTAGATAAATGACAAAGAATAAAACTAGGCAAAATATGATACCAAAGATATATATGCATGTATCAAAAAAATTTACTTACCAATGATTCATCATAATTACTAAGATAAAACAGCTGAGACTTCACGTTCCAATAGGCAAAAAGGTTATCCAATCGGATTAACTGAAAATAAATAAAATTTATTATAAGCTTCATTTTCAATGAAGATTCTTTAGTATATGCTTTTTCAGAAGTCTCAAATAATTGGTCATATAACACTTAAGTCAACACAATTCACAAAAATCCTTATCTATGTCACTTGTCTTAAAGCTGTGGTACATATACACAATGGAATGTTACTCAGCCATTAAAAAGAATTCATTTGAATCAGTTCTAATGAGGTGGATGAAACTGGAGCCCACTATACAGAGTGAAGTAAGCCAGAAAGATAAAGACCAATACAGTCTACTAACGCATATATATGGAATTTAGAAATATGGTAACAATAACCCTATATGCAAGACAGAAAAAGAGACACAGATGTATAGAACAGACTTTTGGATTCTATGGGAGAAGGCGAGGGTGGCATGATCTGAGAGAACAGCATCGAAACATGTATATTATCAAGTGTGAAACAGACCGCCAGTCCAGGTTGGATGCATGAGACAAGTGCTCAGGGCTGGTGCACTGGGATGACCTAGAGGGATGGGGTGGGGAGGGAGGTGGGGGCAGGGTCCAGGATGGGGAACACATGTATATCCATGGCTGATTTATGTCAATGTATGGCAAAAACCACTACAATATTGTAAAGTAATTAGCCTCCAACTAATAAAAATTGGGGGTGGGGGGGAGTATCTTTTGTCAAGCCCATGGACTGACAAAACATAGTATTTGTTTAATTTACCTTACGAAATAGTTTCTCAGTTTCATCATGTAAACATGGAATCCAGTATTGATCAGTTGTCTGAAAAGGAAAAAAAGAAGCAGTAAAAACTGTCACTTGCATGTGAAATGGCAGAGTGATAAACAGAATCTATCCTGCACTAGACCAATCTTCCATTAAAATGTCCTTGAAAACATAACATTTAGTCAAAGAATATTAACTGAATCTTCTGTATTCAAGAATCTCATTGCCTGGTGAAAAACTAGAAAGCAAATTACAAACCGGTAAGTGCCATCACTGAGGTTACATGCGCAGCACTCTGGGAATAAAGTCCATAACTAGAGACTCCACAGTGGGAGCCTCAATTTCAGGTATGTGATGGCAAAAGTGATACCTAACCTAAGTGACATATTAATTGAAATTATCAATTCTAAATTTAGTATGGAATATGATTCATGGTAGGAAGATATCTGAATGTATGGTATGTTCAAAGAACTGAAGTAGCCCAATTTGGCCCAAGAACATACTCAAAACAGAGAAAAGAGGTAAAATCAGGTGTCCTACCTAGGGTCAGATTACACAGGGATTATAAACTATTTTGACAAAATTATGGACTTTAAAAGCAATGAAAAGTCACTGAGAGAAATCAATTGATACCAAATGCTTATATTTAAAAAACTGTTTTCATTTTTTCTAGAGAACTAAATGGACTGGAACAGTGGTGCTCAAATTTTATCATGCAATTAGGATGACCTGGAGGGGTTTTTAAACAAAATAGCTGGGTCTCAGCCTGAGTTTGCAATTGAGTATGGCTTGGTTGGGGGGACAAGTTTCCAAACACCTCCAAAACCAGTGGGAAACCACTGCTCACACCGTTAGCAATCACCTTCACACTGCCAGATCCAATGGCTCATTTTCCAACCTTATTTTTCAATGTTACAATAGCATTTGACCATTAACCTCACCCAACTTTATTGAATAACTTTTCACTTGACTTTTCTCTTTTCCTGTTTGAGGTAGATTCAAGTTTTAAAAACCACACACAAAAACTGAATGAACATAAAAAACAAAAGCATATAATGAAATACTATACAGCAGTTGAACTGAATCAATTAAACTACATGTGGCAATAAACACGTCACAAACAATGTGTAGCAAAATGGAAACTGAGAGAAGAATCATGTAACACTTACATGAACTTTTAAAAATCTACCAAATACTACACATTTTTAATGGATATACAGTGTAAAGTTTAAAAATGTAAGATGTTTACCTCTTGGGTGGGAGAGAAGAGTGGAGCAGAATACAAAAGGAATTTAAACTTTATTCATAACAGCTTAGTCTTTAAAAGTATTTAAAATTTAAACTAAATGACAAAATTATCATCCATTCTGGATACAAGCAAGTGTCTCAAAATTCTTATGTTCTCCTACAGTTTTAAAGTTTCTTAATTAAAAAACTAAACAGGAAGAAAGTATGCCATGATTATTAGTAATAGTGATGATGAAATGATATGATTCTGTATACTTTCCACGACTAATCAAAGATTCTGAAATGAACATTACTTTTATTTCGTACTTATGCATTTAAAATTCAGAATGGATTTTTTAAAGTAAAATAAGTATGAAATATCATAACTGGCAAATAGTCTCTCACATATGAAATTAAAATTATCAATCTTTTTTTAAATATGAAACTACCTACCCCCAGTTTCAATCCAGTCTATGCACTTCCTGTATGAATTCTATATAGATACCTACTCCTGATGCTGGCATACATTAAGTAGTTATTAGTAATTTAATTAACTATACTGCAAAAATGAATATGGTTAAATTTCTTTTTAAACAACATACCTGCATGCTGAGATTCTGAAGGGAAATACCAAATGACAGAGGGTTTTCTCGATTTGTGACCTAAAGAGGAAGGAGAGTAAATTTTATTTAGATTTTTAGTAGATGGACAAAATTTATATTGTAGAAAAAGTTCACTTTCTGGTAATTAAGTTATTTCAAACATTCAAAAACATTTTTCTAGCTTCTGGAATAATTTTTATTTCTACATTTTTCCTAACTGCATATAAAGTACCAATATATTAGTGTGGTACAATAATAATTTATCAATATAATGTTGCTGCAGTCCATGGGATCACAAAGAGCCACATTTTGGAACTGAACAACAAAATGCTCTTTTTCAATCTACCTAAAAGAAGTTCATTAAAAATGAGATTGACCCTCACAACAGAGCTGGGAGAAGCCAACAATGACGTGTTTGAGAGACAATATATGATCTATTTGAAATCAAACAATTAGTTAAGTCTAACTAATGATTCTTAAACCATTGTTTCTTCCAGTAAGTAAACACAGTATAAAGTATTTTAAAAACATGTAACTACTAACTCTATCAAAGGAGATTATAAGAAAGAAATTTTCCTTCATTATCTGATGCTTGAACATTTTAGAAAAGTGTTAATCAAGGCACTAAGGACTGCAAATTACAACTAATTACAAAAAATAAAGATCATGTCATGTTCAGCTCTATATCCCTCCATGTGCCAGCATCTCATAAGTTGACCACTACAGAGCAGGTGTCAATAAATAGCAAAATAAATATAAAAACAGTTATCACCTATTAAAATACTTACATCATCTTCATAGCGAATATGGATGTTGGAAATTTTCACTTGAAGATTTTTTATGATCTGGGTAATTAATTTTTCTGTAAAAGTGTCCTGTTTCTCCACATGCTGTTTTTCTACAATTGCAAATGTTCATTTTTAATATGAATGAAAGGTACATTCTATGAGTATCTGTACTGAAATAACAAAAATGCTACCTTCTTAAAGAAAGAAATCTGTAATCAGAATACTAAGTCTCCTTTCCAAATATTTTATATACCAAAAGACTTTCCCGGGTGACTAAACACACACAGTTTTCAAAACCTACTTTCTTGTCCAAACTAAAGCTTAACATGTAGAATTTATTGGCATCAAATTTTATAATTTCTGTAGTGTACCTGAGTACATAAGGACATGAAAAACAGTAAGATTATCAGGTAAGAATTACAATAGGATCATATCAGAAGAGTCAGAAACAGCACCAAAGAAAGAGTCTCCCTTAAATTTTGTGCTGTCATCATAAGGTGTCTGTGGTTAGAAGTATCAAACAGCCGAATACGCTCCTTCTCTAATAAAACACAAAATAGGAAGATACAAGATTCTTTCCCTCTCCCCTTTTAAGCAAAAACGAAAGATGTTCGTTTGTTTCATTTTTCAAAAGGAGATTAAACAATCTTCTTCAATACTTTCCAGGAAAATATAAAGAATAAAAAATTGAGGTTCCTAATTTTTTTTAATATGCTGATGATAACCACTAATTACTAACACTTTTGCCCCCACTTAAAAATGTCAATGAAAGTGATCTTTTTCTAGTCCTATTCCATCTGTATACACTTATTATTTATCTTTTCCTCTAATGACCTACTACTTCCTAATTCAGCTGACCCGGAAAGTCTCAGATAAACAAAAGCTGATGAAGATATTCTCATACTTGCATCAAAGGGAAGCATGAGTGAACGAACATACTGAACAGGACTTTAGAATTAATAAACAGAAGTAGAATAAAAACTCTTTGAAGCCGAGAGTTTTTTATTTTAAATGTTGAATCCCACCACTACCTAATGAAATCCTCTGCTCTCTAAATTTATTTAGTCATTCAATTAAATGCTAAATTTTTCTTTCCCTCTCAACTAGTTTCTTTCTGACTTCCTTACCCAGCTCAGACTCCTTAATACATTATTTCACCGACACTTTAAACTCTTCTGCTTTCTATCTTCTCCTTTTTCTTCTGTCAATAAAGTTCCAAGCCGACACAAATCCAAAGTCTACTTTTTATATAAACATGTGTATGCCTTGCCAGGTGAGTAGCAGAGAAGAAAAATTACCACAAAATAGACTGCAATTACTTTAAGTTAGTCATTATCAACTTCAACTAACCAACAACCTTACTACATTTCTCCAATCAACTTGTTCACACACCAGAGTAACCGCCTTAAAATTCCTCTTAGTACTCTTCAAAGGTCCAACAATTCTTCCACTGCTCTATTTACTCTTAGCAAACCACTTTACAACTATGAAGAAATAGAAGCTTCTTTTCTACAATTATCACTAAATCGAAATAGCAATTTCTAAGGTGACCAAGGACCTCCATGTCATAAATAAAATGATTGTTAATCCTCATTTTACCTGATAAATCAGCAGGATCTGACATATTCTTCACTTTCCAAACCACTCTTTTCCCATCGAAATGTAATCTCCAAATTTCCTACTGTAATACTTACCTAACCACTCTTTCTTGGTCTTTTTTTTGGGGGGCGGCTGTTTTCCTCCTCTACACAATCCTTAAATGTTGGCTTTCTTTAGGGCTTAGTTCTAGAAATGTTTCTCTTCTCATTCTATACTGTTGCAGGAGAGAATCTCATCCATACCTTATAGCCTGAACCATCTTCCTAATGCTGACAACTCTCAAAAGTATATTGAATAATGCAGGAAGTAAGATATGATCACAGAGTAGTTGGTACATTCAGTAAACTACAAATAGGCCAGTATGGCTGGAACAAGGAACAGAGAAGATATGAAAGGGATGGGGTCGGTAAAAGGCTGGAAAGGTAGGCAAGATTCAAGTCATAAGAGCAACAAAAGTATTTTGTTGAAGAGTTCAAAATTCTATCTGATAACAGGTATAATTGATGAATCTTAAGCAGAGCTATTTATATTTTAGATTTAAGTATAACTAGGAGGCACTTCTGATTAAACATGAGTTTGCATCTATTTTTCTCCTCCTCAGTAAAACCCCATCAAGGCAAAAGTAAAGGGGAAAAATGGATAAATCTCCAAGACCAAAAGAAAAGAGTGTAGAAGAATAAAAGAGAGCTTAAAAAATTCAGAAGCTGGAAAGCAGATGGCCTTAGACAACATGACAGAAGAAGAAATTTGATCTCAAATGCTCATAAATTGAGATGCCAATAAAATACAAGATGAGTTAAAAAAAGAATCCTGGGAAGATTCAGGAACTGGAATCCCCTGAAAATATAAATGGCAAAGAGGTGGAGGAAGAAGGTGATCATATAAGGATTGGCTTAAAGTCTGTATGTTGAGTAGTTAGATTTCTAGGTATCCTTCCTCTTCCAATCCACATGATTAAGCAATTATCCTTTTCCCCACTCTCATGAGAAGCAAATGTTTATTCTGGAGACAATAAAACTGACAGGCTCCAGACTCTGAGAATATGCATGTGAAGGTACAAGGAAATCCATCATACCAAAATGGACATTCTAAGTAAAAGGTCATATATAATAAATGTTAAGACCCACATCCAACTGCTATTGCCAATCAACACTAGGGATGTGACTTCCCATGATATGCAACTGTCAATAAGCAGACAAAAAGATGCTAAAATACTAATTTTTACACACACAGACACACAATGGAATATTATTCAGCCTTAAAAAGGAAAGTGTGACAAATGCTACAACATGGATAAACCTTGAAGACATAAAGTGAAAGTAAAGTCACTCAGTCGTGTCCAACATTATGAAGACATAATACTTCATATGGGGAAATAAACCACTGAAGAAAACACAAATACCATATGATTCCACTTGCATGATTACTCAGAACAGTCAAAATCAAACAGACAAAAAGCAAAATTGCAGTTGCCTGGGTCTGGGGGTAAAGGGGGGAAGAATGGGTGGGTTATTGTCTATCAAGTGTCAACTTTCAATTTTACAAAATGAAAAGAGATATAGGGAGAGATGATGGTAGTGGACGCAATACAATAAATGTATTTAATACCACTGAACTACTTAAAAGTTGTTAAGAAGGCAAATTTTATATGAACACTACAATAAAAAGATTTTTTTAAAAAAGAGGAAGAGGGTATGGATGAAAGACAATAGAGAAGAAAACATAAGAAGTATTGCCAGGAATTGTGGTAAATCTCCTTTAGTGCCTTTTTTTTTACCAGTTTGTCAACCGGTAAACCATTTATTATTGCATTTTTTTATTTAAAAAGTAAGTTAATGGCAAGGACATTTTGAGCAGTACACATACATCTCTTCTAAGATGCTTAGCTATCAAAGGATGGAGGAGCATAAGCTAACCAGAGGACAAGGATAGGAACATGACTTGATGCTAGCAACATGACTTGACACTGAAAGATAAGAGAGCTATGGCATATTTACATGTCAAAGAGAAAGCTTCACTAGAAGGAAACGTTAAGTCAGAGTACAGGTGTGTAGACGGTGATGGTTATATAAAGAACTCCTACCATTACTCCATTACCATCAACAGCAGTAAGTGGAAAGGGATTAGATTCCTGAAGGACATCTCTAATACTGACGAAAGAAGGGGACTAAAGGAATGAACCATTGTGGTCTAAGCTGAACAGGAATGTATGTGACGCCAGAGGGTAAACAGATTTGGAAAAATATATCAAGAAACTAAGTATCTCCAAAAGGTGAAGAGCTGATAAAAGTGGAGTAAGGAAGACTAGAAAGGCAAAAAAAAAAAAAAAAAAAACTTCATGAAATTGACTACTATACTTAAAAACTAACCTCACCCTTTTAGGTTTGGAATATTATTTGCACTAAGGTTAATTTCTATAAACATGATAAAACATAGGAAACACATTAAAATTCTTGTAATAAGACCATCATATTTTTAAAGTAATCTCAGTGCTTCCAGAAGAAAATAATATAGTAATGTAATAAATGTTTAGCTCTTTTCTGCTTTTCTTATTACCATTCTGATTGTTTTTTTACCTTGATCAGCTACTTTTCGTTTTGCTTCTTCTATTCTTTTCAATTCCTGTTGCTTTGCTTCAAAGAGTTGTTTTTCTTCCTTTATAGGATCATATTTTATTCCTGCAGAAAGTATAAAAAAGGAAGATTCTTAATTACCTTAAATTTAAATATACTCATTCCAAAAAATATCCTGGAAAATAATCACTAATTCAAAGTTTGCAAAAACTGAGGGTAAAAACCAATTTATTTTATATTATCAAATAACAAATTTAAATATTAAAAAAGCTCAAAAAATTCACCAAAATTATTTTAATATAATTATCAAATATAAAAATTTTTCCACATTAAAAAAAGGAGTAGTTGAAATGATAATGTTTAAAATTTGACTTACTAGAAGAGGGCACTATGAGTAAATAAACATCTTCCAATACAGCTTCAACTGGCTGGGTATAAAGGTTTTTCCATGGAATTTTAAGATTAAGAGTACCTATATGAAAAAAAAGAAAAAATATTATTCTTTCAATCTAGATTTACTATCAGCCTATTTTCTATCAAGCACTAAAGGAGATAACAAAGTTGTCTTTGACCTTATGAGCTCATTAACTTTATAGAATGCTATTTTACAACAATAAACTAAAAGTATTTTTAGTGATGATTTGAAATTATTTGTATTAGTATTGTTGGAAAATCTACTTAAAAATATTCTAAATATTTAAAGTTTCTACTGTGGTGATATGTACCACAAACATATCAGTATTATCCCTCCGTTAATCAACAATCCTTGATAAAATAAGATTGATTTGTACCAAATCTTACTAAAAATCTCTAAGAAATTTTTCCTTATACTATAAAAAGGTAGATTACATACTTTATATAAGTATACTTTATGTAAAGATTTTACACATATGCACATATTTGTATATATGTAATATTTACATAAGTATGATTATCATAAGTGTATGTACTCGTAAATTCCTATGGTAATAATCAAGGATCCTAGGCAATATTAGAAAATCATTTCAACTAATAAAAATATTTTGCTACAACCCAACAGCAAAGTATTTTAAAAGCATTTGATTTCTTAAACTAAAGAATATGATGTAAAGGACTCATTATACTACTAATTCTAGTTTTATGTATTTTATATATTTAGTATATGTAGAAAACTTTTAAAATAGTTTTTAATATTTAAAAAATTTTTTCGAAAGTATGAATCTCTAAATTTTAAATTAGTTGTCATGATCAGGGAAGGAAAAGACTTACTAAATACATCATTGCTGCATTAACTCCTTAGAAAGAAAGTTATGACAAACCTAGACAGTGTATTAAAAACCAAAGACATCACTTTACCAACAAAGGTCCGTATAATCTAAGCTATGGTTTTTCCAGTAGTCATGTATAGATGTGAGAGTTGGACCATAAAGAAGGCTGAGCACCCAAGAATTGATGCTTTTGAATTATGGTGCTGGAGAAGACTTGAGAGTCCCTTGGACTGTCTGAACCAGTCAATCCTAAAGGAATCAGTCCTGAATATTCACTGGAAGGACTGATGCTGAAGCTAAAGCTCCAATACTCTGGCTACCGGATATGAAGAGTCAACTCACTGGAAAAGACCCTGAGGCTGGGAAAGACAGAAGGCAAAAGGAGAAGAGGGGAGCAGAGGATTGCAGAGGATGAAATGGTTAGATGGTATCAAAGACTCAGTGGACATGAATTTGAGCAAACTCCAGGAGATAGTGAAGAACAGGGAAGCCTGGCGTGCTGCAGTCCATGGAGTCTCAAAGAGTCAGACACAACTTAGTGACTGAAAAACAGTAATACATACTTAGACAAACTGTATTATATAACTCCAAAAACCCATGTTTTAAAAAATGCCAAATCAAGAAAAAGATTTCTCCATACCAATTTAGAGAAAAATAAACTACCTGACTTCTAAAAGAGGAATAGCTTTCTAAGTTTTAAAATCAGAGATGATAAATTTCTATACTAACAATATACCATTTGTACCACTAAGCATTTGTTTTAAACCAGATCATTTTTTCCTTCCTTATGAAGGGCAGGCTTCTTAATGAAAATTTAGAAAAATCAGAAAAAATACATAAGAAGGTACTTTAAAAATCTTCCACATGAAAACAATTACTTTAAAAGTATGTATGTAAGTATATTTGATATGTATGTAATTCTGCATCTTAAATGAGGAAAACTTTGAAAGATCAGTAAGATTAACAATCCCTATAAATGGCAAGGGGACAATATGTTCTTATAAAACTGGTTGTACCACTACATCACTCATTTAAAAATGTGTACTTCATTTAGCAGACTGTGTTCCTATTATAAGCCAAGTATTGTGCTAAGTGAAGATATGATGAAATTAAAATTGTAAAATTAAATCCACTTCTCAAAAAACTTACTGTCTAGAAGAAAAAATAATAATGATATTTAAAAATGGCAGTTTCTATGACAGAGATATGCAAATGACACCTTAAATGATTCTCAAGATTATCTTATATATCAGTGTACTTTCTACCACCTTATATTAACACTGAAAATTTACCCTGTCATCATTTTTAAACATGGTCAGAAAAGAAAAGAGAACAGAAATAATGAAGGCACTAAATGAAAGCAAGTCTACCTACTATCCTTATATATTTTTCTAGAATAGGTGTTAAATTTACATACACTGATTCACAATGATCATAGTTATAAAATTCAATGCCTTTCAGAATACTTTCAAAAAGTATATGAAAATGTTTACTGTAAATTTGTGGACCAATAGAAATATAAGATTACATTGTTCAAATTTTGTAGTATGCAATATTGAGAAATAAGGGAGGTCAAATCAATATGGATTATGAGGAATCTTTATTAAATGATAATTTAAAAATATATAAAATCCTACATACACCATGTTTCCAAGTCAAGATGTTCACATGTAAAAAACCATGTAAAAATTTGCAAAAATAAATATATTAGGTGGAAAAGTAATGGGTGACATTTTCCCCATTTTATTTATACTAAGTAGTGTTTAAATTATGGGGGCAAAAGGAAGAAAAAACAGAATTAGAGTCCTAGCAATGTAAATGAAAAAAGTTTCTTTGGCATATGGTCTAATACCAACTATAAGAGCACAAAATTGTGGAGATTTTCATTAGGTAATTTATATAAGCTTTCAAAACACCTTGTTCTCCAAGTGACACCAATACCCTGCAATAACATTACATAAATTCTTCTACACAAATTATCTGCATAACACTGCTTTTAAGTCACAAATAATAATACTATCATCTTGCACAATATGTAAACCAATAAAGTTTAAGCAATAACGTTAAAACAATAAACTGAAATAATTTGAGAAATAAAACATATGTCTTTATTAAACACATTTGAATCAATTTCTGTACAACTAGTATATTGAGCCAGTATATTCTGCTCAACCTGTATATGTAAACTACAGAAACTGGAAATGTAATACAAGAAAATTAGCATAGTGTTTCCTAGAAAACTAGCAGAATGGAAACCAGGTTTTTGATTGGTCCCTGACCACACAGCCTGGAGGCTCCGGACCCAATTCCTTATGCCACTTATCCATGGCCAATCAGAACACAGCAATGATAACTGGTCAGACTTAAGAAACTGAAACAGTCAGGCTCTCTATTAGTTTTAATGCTTTGGATCTCAACTCATTTCAACACTTAACAAATGTATAATTTCACAAGTATTGGGGCTTCCCTGGTGGCAGGGGTTAAGAATCCACCCTGCAATGCAAGGGACACTGGTTCGATCCCTGGTCCAGGAAGACACTACATGCCATCGGGCAACTGGGCATGTGTGCCGAAACTACTGAGCTCACACTGCACTCTGGAGACCACAAGTGCTAACTACTGAGCCCATGTTACAACTACTGAGGCCCACATGCCCTACAGCCTGTGCTCCACAGCAAAAGAAACTGCTGCAAGGAGAAGCCCTCACAGCTCCGCTAGAGAGCAGCTCCCACTCACCACA
Source organism: Cervus canadensis (assembly GCF_019320065.1). Classification (NCBI taxonomy): domain Eukaryota; kingdom Metazoa; phylum Chordata; class Mammalia; order Artiodactyla; family Cervidae; genus Cervus; species Cervus canadensis. Next base: position 19,699,353 of record NC_057399.1, read on the forward strand.
GCTGGGGAGAGCTCGCCTGCAACAACCAAGCCCCAGTACAGCTAAAAACAAATATTTTTTAAAAGTATTTCACACTCAACAAGGGATATGTGGACCACAACACATTTTAAGTTACACAACTAAGTTTTATGTAGATGAAAACACATGATTTTTTTAATTTATGCTTAGAAACATTATAAAGATCACATTATAGAGGTATTAGACATATCATTCTGGTTATATGTCTAACAGGAGGACATACAAGTAATAAAGACAGCTTACCTATATGGCCAACTTTAATTTTAAATGGTACATCCAGTTGACTCTACAAAAAAATATATATGTAAAATCTTAGTACATACACAGTTTGCAAAACACATAACTAATTTTTTCTTCCCAAAATTACTTAAGGGATTTAAGTTAACTTACACCTTTACCTTCAATACTTATTTAAGTTTCTAAATACATAACTGCAATATCTTCAAATCCATAAAATTCAGAGCCTGATCACCTTAAATAGCGAAAGATTCTACAGCAATACTGACCGCCGAAGTTACTCATACCAGAACCACTACAGCTTTTACGCTGCTTGAAAAAGAAAAGAAAGTGGGAAATTTCACTGTCAGTTTGTATTTGAAGGGAAACTAAACCACTAGTGCAAAAAAAAAAAAAAAAATCCTCAAATAAATTTCTACTCATTCAATGGGAGAAAAGACAACCTTTTCAATAAATGGTACTAGGATAACTGGATATCCACTTGCAAAAAGAATGTAGTTGACCCTTATCTTATGCCATATATGAAAATTAACTCGGAATGAACCAAAGGTCTAATGTGAGAACTAAAACAATAACGCATTCATGGAGAAGGAAATGGCAACCCACTCCATCGTTCTTGCCTGGAGAATCCAAAGGACGGAGGAGCCTGGCGGGCTGCCGTCTATGGGCTCCCACAGGGTCGGACACGACTGAAGCCACTTAGCTGTAGCAGCAGCAGTGAAAATACAGGTCACTAACTACAAACCACCAAAGGGTTCCGTTTCCACTAAACCAAGGTCATACACCTTATGTCTGAACTTTTTTTATTTTTGTCTTCTTTCATATCTTGGTAGTTTTCCCTCCTTTCCAATAAAGTTTTTCTATGAGGGCTAAAAAAAAAAAAAAATTAAGAAGAAAACAAAATCATGTGATTTCTTGGATATCACATGGAAAGCACAGGAAACAACAATTTTAAAAAGATGAATTCAATTTCATCAAAATTTAATTTTTTACATAAAAAATGTTTGTATATAACACCATTAACGGAAGCAAAAGACAACCCACAAAATGGGAGGAAGTATTTGCAAATAATATCTTCTGACAAGGGGAAATAGCCAAAATATGTAAAGAACCAAAGTGCACCACCCCCCCAAAAAAAGAACCATGATTTTTAAAAATCAGCAATGCTTTTCAATAGACATTTCTCCAAAGAACATATAAAAATGGTCAACAAGCACATGTAAAGATGCTCAACCTCACTAATCATTAGAGAAGTACTAAGGAAAACCAGTAAGATTTACCACTTCATACTCATTAGGATAGTTATTATCAAAAAAACAGAAAGTAAATGTTATCAAGGATATGGAAAATTGGAATTTGTATACTGATGGTGCGAATTCAGGTATACTTCATTTTATTGTGCTTTATTTTGTTGCACTTCCCAGATACTGATTTTTTTTTTGGTTGTGTCTTTTTTTTTTTTTAATCAAATTGAAGGTTTGTGGCAATCCTTCACCAAGGAAATCTATCAGTGCCACTTTCCCAACAGCATTAGTTTTTAACAGGTGTATGTACACTGGTTTTTTACACTAGGTGGCACAGTGGTAAAGAATCTGCCTGCCAACGCAGGAGATGCAAGAGTCGCGGGTTTGATCTTCGGGTTGGGAAGATCCCCTGGAGTAGGATATGGCAACCCATTCCAGTGTTCTTGCCTAGAAAATTCCATGGACAAAGAGCCTGATGGGCTACAGTCCGTCAGGTTGCAGAGAGACACACGACTGAGCAGCTGGGCACATACACGGTGTAAACATAACTTTTAAACACTGGGAAACCAGAAAATTCTGCGACTTGCTTTATTGTGACAGTATTCACTTCACTGCAGTGGACTGGAAACAAGCCTACAAACTCCCCAAGGCATGCCTGCATAATGTAGTTCAACTGCTACGGAAAACAGTGTGGTGGCGGTTTAATGGCTCAGCCGTGTCTGACTCTTGTGATCCCATGGACTGGAGCCCACCAGGCTCCTCCATCCATGAGTTTCCCAAGCAATTATACTGGAGTGTATTCCCATTCCCTTTTCCAGGGGAATCTTCCCAACCCAGGAATCAAACCCGGGTCTCCTACATTGCAGGTGGATTCTTTACGGACTGAGTTACTGTGGGAGGTCCTAAAAAGGCTAAACATAAAATTACCAAATAATCCATCAATTTCACTCCTAAGTATTTACCCAAAGGAAATGAAAGCTAGGATTTCAACAGATGTGAATACTAATATTCATAGCAGCATTATCCACAAGAGACAGAGGCAAAAACAACCCAAGTGTACATCAACAGATAAGTGAACAAAATGCAGTACATACATACAGCACTATTCAGCCTTCATAAAAAGGAGTGATTTCCTGATAACTGCTACAACATGGATGAACCATAAAGGAACTACGCTAAGTAAACTAGATTAAAAAAAGACAAACATGGCATGATTCCATTTATATGAGGTACTTGGAATAGACAAATTAATAGAAGCAGAAGTTAGCAGGGTGAATGGGGAAAGGGAATGGGGAGTTACGTTATTTCTTACTGGTGACAAAGCTTTCCTTAGTGTAATAAAAATGTTTCAGAAATACATAGTGATGATGGTTGCACAACACTGTTAATGCCACTGTATTCTATGGCAAAAATAGATATATAATTAAAATTGTACCAGGAAAAAAAAAAATGAAGATGACTGGAGAGGTAAGTTAAAAATCTAAAATGAAAGCATACAAGAAGAGAGAAATTTTAGAAATATTTTTAATGGGGGAAATTACAGTCAGGCTGTATTTCTATGGAGACTGAAAGTCCATTTTGCAAAATTCACAGTTCATAAAAATTATTTTTTAAAAGTTTTCTTAAACTTAAATAATTTAAGATGACAAATCAGGAAGATGTTCATGTAACCTAAATGTAACCTGTTCATGTAACCTAACATAAGAAAGTATTTATAGTCAAAACATACCAGGGCATTTTCTTTAATTTCAAGATTCTTCAGGGCCACAGCTCCTAAAAGAAAGAAAAAAAAAAAAAAAAACAATAAAAAATTAAAAGTGAAATATTCAAATAACCTTTATTTTAACAAGGTAGGTATACCTCACTCCTAAATGTCCTATTAAGGAAAACAGTTATCAAAATGTAAATAGAAACAGAATCCAACTGTAATTGTTGGCTCCCCTTCATTCTTCAACTTAGTCTAAGAGTCTATGTTTGAGCAAACATCATTTATTATAAGTTCTGACCTATACAGCTGTAGCTCAAGGAAAATGAATACATTTTCATCAAAATTATACATATAATATGAATCTACCAACATAGCATGATGTAAGAAATTACTGGAAAAAATTACTGCACTTAAGTATATTTGCAATGAGCAATGGGAAAGATTTTTAATTCATCCATGTGAGATTAATAAGGATTTCCTAGAGATACTGAGTGTTGTCATTATCTTGCTATGTTTTGATTCTGCTATAGAAAATGAATGCCTTCACTTTTAAGCAGTAATTTGAATATGAGTAACTGTTGTCTAGATGTTCACATGATATATGGGGAAAACACCAAGAAATAAACATCAGTGAACATCTAATAGAAGTGACTTGTACAATTAGAAACAAACGTTAATATACTGGGGTACTGACCAATATATATTGGGTGAATGACATAGGTATATGGAGTATCACAGTTTTTTCTACTGCAGTGTTCAACAGTAGAGCTTAAACCTTCCATTTACAGCTAATTCTTTGAACTGGCAGCTTTGAATTTTTTGTAAATCAATATACTACACAGACATAAAATGAATTAGTACAACTGGAAAGAGTATTATATTGTAAATGTTATTTTACATTAAAATGTATCTCCTCTAAATAAATAGCTTTAAGTCTATAATGTTATATATCTCTATGTACTGGTTAAAAATTAAACTTGATAGAAAAAATATTTCTATCAAATATATTTTAACAAATTTTAAAAGGGCTTCCAGTGCAACAAAATTAAAAATACATGACACTGAAGAAAAATTAAGAGATAACAATATTTAATTTGTCCAAAGTTAATATCCACATATAAAACTAAATTTAGATATTAGTAGTAGTACCATTTAAAGTACAAGCGAATTTTAGATTTTGGGTTTTTCTGATTACGACAAGTTTTGCACAGCAATCTATACAACTGTTTTAAGTTGCTGATCTCAAATGCATTTTTTAAAAACACCATTTGCACTCTCCTCCCTGCACAATGACTATTTTTGATACTAAATTTTATATCTAATTACTTTTTGTATCCCTTCGCGATGACTATTTTTCATACTATGTTTTGTATCTAATTGTTTTGTGTATCCCTTAACAGCTTATTGTGGTCTTCCCTGGTGGCTCAGTGGTAAAGACTGCCTGTCAATGCAGGAGACACAGGTTTGATTCATGGGAAAGATCCCCTGGAGAAGGAAATGGCAATCCTCTCCAGTAGTCTTGCCTGAGAAATTCCACGGACAGAGGAGCTTAGTGGGCTATAGTCCACGGGGTCCCAAAAGAGGTGGACAAAACTGATCGACTAAACAACAACAACAGCAGCAGCTTACTGTGGGTAGATAATTTTTCTACTTTTATCTTTAAAGCTCCCTACTAGTTTTGTGTGTGTGGATGACTTCCTACCTTTACTGTCTGTTTGCCCTTACCACTGACCTTTTCATTTAATAACATTCGTGTTTTCAATTATGGTCTTTTCTTTTTTCACCTAAAGAAGGTTCCTTTAACAATTGTTGTAAAGCTGGTTTGGCAGTGCTGAACTCTCTTGGCTTTTGCTTGATTGTAAACTTTTGATCTCTCCATGAAATCTCAAGGAGAGCCTTGCTGGGTACAGTATTCTTGAAGGTAGATTTTATCATTTAATCACCTTGAATATCTTGTGCCATTCTCTTCCAGCCTGCAGAGTTTCTCCTAAAAATCAGTGGATAACCTTTTAGAGATTCCCTTGTAGGTTATGTGTGTTTTTTTTCCCTTGTTGCTTTTAGTATTTTCTCAATGTCTTTAATTTTTGTCAATTTGACTAATGTATGTCTCTGTGAGTTCCTCCTTGGGTTGATCATGCATGGGACTCTCCGCACTTCCTGGACTTAAAAGTATTTCCTTTCTCATATAGGGATGTTTGGGCTATTATGTTTTGCATAGACTGCTATACACAAAAACATCACTGTGACCACAAATCAAAAATCTATAATAGATATACACACAAAAGAGAAAAGGAATCCCAAACATAACACAAGAGATATTAATCAAATCACAGGAGAACAAAGTGGGGGGGGGGGAGGAGAAAGGGAGAAAACCTACAATAACAAATAAAAAATGGCTAACAAAATGACAGTAAGAACATACATATCAATAATCAAGTTAAACATAAGTGGACACAACACTCCAACTGAAAGACTCAGAGTGGCTGAATGGATACAGAAACAAGACCCACTACACAAGACTCACTTCAGATCTAGAGATACACACACACTGAGAGAGGATGAAAAAAGGTATTTCATGTAAACAGAAATCAAAAGAAAGCCTAACTGGGAATATTTATATCACATGAAATACTTTAAAGATTGCTACAAACCAGTACAGCCACTATGGAGAACAGCGTGGAGATTCCTTAAAAAACTGGAAATAGAACTGCCGTATGACCCAGCAGTGCACCAAGGAAACCAGAATTCAAAGAGACACGTGTACCCCAATGTTCATCACAGCACTGTTTACAATAGCCAGGACATGGAAGCAACCTAGATGTCCATCAGCAGATGAATGGATAAGAAAGCTGTGGTACATATACACAATGGAATATTACTCAGCTATTAAAAAGAATGCATTTGAATCAGTTCTAATGAGGTGGATGAAACTGGAGCCTATTATACAGAGCGAAGTAAGTCAGAAAGAAAAACACCAATACAGTATATTAACACATATATATGGAATTTAGAAAGATGGTAACGATGACCCTATATGCAAGATAGCAAAAGAGACACAGATGTAAAGAACAGTCTTTTGAACTCTGTGGGAGAAGGCGAGGGTGGGATGATTTGAGAGAATAGCATTGAAATATGTATATTATTATCATATGTGAAATAGATCGCCAGTCAGATTTGATGTTTGAGAGAGGGTGCTCGGGGCTGGTGCACTGGGATGACCCTGGGGGATGGGATGGGGAGGGAGGTAGGAGGGGGTTCAGGATGGGGAACACATGTACACCCATGGCCGATTCATGTGGATATATGGCAATATATTAAATAATATATAAACTAATTAGCCTCCAATTAAAATAAATTTTTTAAAAAATTGCTACAAAAAACAGAAAAGGGCATTACATACTGATCAAAGGATCAAACCAAGAAGAAGACAAGACAAGTGTAAATATATGTGCACCCAGGAGAAGAGCAACTAAATATATAAGGCAAATCTTAAAAGATGAAAAAAGAGACATCAACAGTAATACAATAATAGTTGGGATTTTAACAACCCTATGTACATCAATGGACAGATCATCCAGATGGAAAATCAAAATGGAAACCCTGGACTTAAAGGACAGACTATACTGCATCTACTTAACTGATATACAGACAGAATTCAATCAAAAAGCGGCAGGATACACATTCTTTTCAAGTGCACATAGAATATTCTCCAGAATAGATCACATGTTGAACCACAAAGCAGGTCTCAGGAAACTTAAGAAAACTGAAATCGTATCAAGCATCTCTTCCATCCACAAAGCTATAAGGTCAGAAACCCACTAAAAGAAAACAACTGCAAAAAACACAAATACATGGGTTAATCAATGTGTTACTGAATGATCAATGGATCACTGAAGAAATGAAAGAGGAAATTTTAAATATACCTAGAGACAAATGAAAAAACAACAATCCAAAACCTATGGGAACCAGCAAAAGCAGTCATATAAGGGAAGTTTATAGCAATACAAGCTTACCTCAGGAAACAGGGAAAATCTCAATTAAAAAACATAACTTTATACCTAAAGCAACTAGATAAAGAACAAACAAAACTCAAAGTTAGCAGAAGGAAGGAAATCATAAACATCAGAGCAGAAATAAGTGAAACGGATACCAAGAAAATAGAAAAGAACAAGAAAACTAAAAGCTGCTACTTTGAAAACATAGAAAGTCTCCACTGAACCAGGAAGTAAAAGAAAGCATGAGCAGACCAACGACAAGTACTATAATTTAACCTGTGATTAAAAACTCCCAATAAACAAAAACTCCAGGATCAGAAGGCTTTACAGACAAATTCTACCAAACACTTAGAGTTAACACCTATTCTTCTAAAACTACTCCAAAAACTTCAGAGGAAGAACACTTCCAAACTCATTCCATGAAGACACCATCGTCTTGAAAACCAAAACCAAAGATACCACAAAAAAAACAAAATAACAGGCTGGTATCACTAATGACCACATATGCAACAATTCTCAATAAAATACTAGTAACCTGACTAAAGCAATACATTAAGAGGCTCATACACCATGATCAAGTGGAATTTATCCCAGGGATGGAGGGAATTTTCAATCTCCACAAAACAATCGGTGTGATACAGCACATTAGTAAACTGAAGAATAAAAACTTTATGAATCTCTCAATAGATGCAGAAACAGCTTTTGATAAATTCAACGTGTATGAGAAAAATGCTCCAGAAAGCAAGCAGAGAGGGAACATATCTCAACATAACAAAGACCATATATGACAAACCCACAGCCACTATTATACTCAAATGCTGAAAAGCTGAAAGCATTCCTTTAAGATCAAGAACAAGACAAGTATGTCCACTTTTGCCACATTTACTCAATATAGATTTAGAAGTCCTAGCCGTAGCAGAGAAGAAAAAGAAATAAAATGAATCCAAACTGGGAAGGAAAAAGTAAAATTGTCACTGCAGATGACATGGTACTCTACACAGAAAATCGTTAAGATGCCACCAGAAAACTACTGTAGTTCATCAATGAATTCTGTAAATTTGTAGGATACAAAATTAACATACAGAAATCTGTTGCTTTTCTATGCACTATAAAAAAATTAAAGAAACAAACCAATATATTACTGCATCAAAAAGAATAAAGTATTTACGAGTAAATATAACCAAAGAGGTACAAGATCTGTATTCAGGAAAAAAACAAAAATTAATCATGCTACCCAATGCAAAGTATAGACTCAATGTAACCCCTATCAAAATACCACTGGTATTTTTCACAGAACAAGAACAAATAATTTTGCATGGAAACACAGAAGACCCTGAATAGCCCAAACAATCTTGAAAAAGAAGAACAGAGCTGGAGCAATCACCCTCTCTGACTTCATACTGTACCACAAAGCTATCGTTATCAAACTCCAGGAGATCGTTAGCAAACTCTGGGAGACAGTGAAGGACAGAGAAGCCTGGTGTGCTGCAGTCCACTGGGTCGCAAAGAGTTGGACACGACCAAACAACTAAACAACAAAAAAATCACCATCCAAACAGTATACCACTGGCACAAAAATAGACACATTGATCAATGTAAGAGGAGAGTCCAGAAATAAATCCCCATATTTACAGTCAGTCTACAAGAATATACAATGGAGAAAACAGTCTCTTCAATAAGTGGTGCTGAGAAAACTGGACAGCCACATGTAAAAGAATAAAATTAAAACATTTTATAACACCATATACAAAAATAAATTCAACCTGGATTAAAGGCCTAACTGCAGCAGTATTTTTTGGATCCGTCTTCTATCGCAAAGAAAGAGGCAAAAAAGTGAATCTAATTAAGCTTAAAGCTTTTGTACAGCAAAGAAAATTATCGACGAAACAAAAAGACAAACCTACTGAGTGGGAGAAAATATTTCCAAATGCTAAGACCAATAAGGAGACAACATCCAACATATATTAACAGCTCACAGACCTAGCAATTCCAATACTGTGCATATACCACAAGGAAACCAGAACTGAGAGAGACGCATGTATAGCAACGTTCACTGCAGCACTCTTTACAACAGCTAGGACACGGAGAAGGCAATGGCGACCCACTCCACTCTTCTTGCCTGGAAAACCCCATGGACGGAGGAGCCTGGTAGGCTGCAGTTCATGGGGTTGCTAAGAGTCAAACACGACTGAGCGACTTCTCTTTCATGCATTGGAGAAGGAAATGGCAGCCCACTCCAGTGTTCTTGCCTGGAGAATCCCAGGGACAGGGCAGCCTAGTGGGCTGTCGTCTATGGGGTCGCACAGAGTCGGACACGACTGAAGTGACTTAGCAGCAGCAGCAGAACATGGAAGCAACCTAGATGTCCATCAACAGGTGAATGTATCAGGAAGTTGTGGTACATATACACAATGGACTATTATCAGCTAGTAAAAGGAACTCATTTGAATCATAAGATGGATGAACCTACAACCTATTATACAGAGGTGAAGTAAGTCAGAAAAAGAAATACTGTATATTAAAGCATATATACAGAACTTAGAAAGATGGTACTGAGAATACTACATGCAGGCAAGCAAAGGAGACATAGACATAAAGAACATACTTTTGGACTCAGTGGGAGAAGGAGAGGGTGGGATGATTGGAGAGAACAGCACTGAAACATGTACATTACCACATGTAACACAGACGACCAGTGTGAGCTCAAGGCATGCAGCCCGCCCAGAGCTGCTGCTCTGGGACAGCATCAAGCGATGGGGTGAGGAAGGAGCTGGGAGCGGGCTCAGGATGGAGAGACACTTGTATACCCATGGCTGATTCGTGTTGATGTATGGCAAAAACCATTACAATATTGTAATTATCCTCCAACTAAAATTAATTAGTTAAAAAAAAAAAAAGCTCATACAACTCAATATCAAACCCCCTCACTGAGAAATTAAATTCCCTGGGGGTCCAATGGTTGTGACTCCGTGTTCCCACTGTATGGAGGGGACCCAGGCTCGACCCCTGGTCAGGAGACTAAGACCCCACATGCCACACAGAGCAGCCAAAAAAAAAAAAAAAAAAGACTGAAAAATGAGCAAAGGAACTGAATAGACATTTTCCTAAAGAAGACATGCAGATGGGCAACAGGCATATGAAAACACGCCCAACATCATTAATCATCAGGGAAATGCAAATCAAAACCACAATAAGATATAACCTCACACCTGTCAGAATGGTTTGTCATCAAGAAGACGACAAGTAACTGCTGCTGCTAAGGATATGGAGAAGAGAGAACCCGGGTACACGGCTGGTGAGAATGTAAACTGATGCAGCCACTGTGGAAGACAGTGTGGAAGCTTCTCAAAGTCTAAAAATATAGCTACCAGATGACTCAGCAATTCCACTCCCGGGTATATATTCGGAAGAAAAAACAAAAACACTAATTAGAAAATACACACGCACCCCAATGCTCATAGCCATGTTATTTACAAGTGCCAAGAAATGGAAGCAACTTAAGTGTCCATCAACAGATAAAATGGATAAAGAAAATGTAATACACACATAAAATAGAATAAAGCCAAAAAAAATAGCATAAAGCCACAAGAAAGGATAAATTATTGCTATTTGCAGCAACACAGACAGACTTGGAAGGCATTATGCTACATGAAATAAGTCAGAGAAAGTATATTACTTACATGTGGAGTCTAAAATAATGCAACTAGTGAATAAAATAAGAAGCAAACTCACAGATATACAGAACAAACCAGTGGTTACCAGTGGGGAGAGGGAAGGAGGGAGCAACAATATAGAGATGAAGGGGGAAAAGGTAATTATGCAATTATATGAAATCATATATGTGAAACATTTGAAAACTGTAAAGCACTAACAGATTTAAAGAATCTTACCTTCAATGAAAAAATAAATTAGAAATAAAAATAAAATGTAACTATGTGATAATTTCTATTTTGTCCTATCCATAAATTTACAACACTGAACAAGTCTGAAAATGTACATTTTAAGTAAAGTTTAAGTCATTTCACATACTTTTTAAAAAATCACCAAGTTTAAAGGTATGTAAATATTAATAACATAAACTTCCAAATAGATAAACTTCTATAATAAAATAATAAAAACTTCTGAACTGAAACGTAAAGAGAAAGGTAAAATTAAAATGATAAAACAATGTCCAAGAACCGTAGGACAATTCTAAAAGCTGTAACCTAGGCATAATAGGAATATCAGAAGGCAAAAGAGAGAGGAGCAAATGTATACATTTGGAGCAATAATGACTAAGAAATTTCTGCAATTAATGATAAAGTCACCAAACCACAGAGCCAGGAAACTCCAAAAATCCCAAGCAGGGAAATAAGAAAAAGTCTACCCCTAGGCATACCATGATCAAACTGCAGAAAATGGGGACTAAAAAATCTTGAATATGATTCAGAAAATCCATTTCATGTATATCCAAAGGCAAAGAAAATGGGATACGAGAAAGATTTCTGCATTCCCGAGTTTACTGCACATTATTCACAATAGCCAAAATACAGAAACCAGTTAGTGTCATCAAGATGAATAGATAAAGAAGATGTGGTTTATATATAAAGGGAATATTAAGCCATGAAAAAGAAATCCTGTCATTTGGAACAACATGAATGGACCCCCTTTAAGGGGTTTACGGTGAGATGACAGACAATGAAAGACAAACCCTGTATGATATAATTTATTTAAAGAATCTAAAAAAGTCAAACTTAAAGAAACAGTAGAACAGTGGTGACCAGGGATTGGAATGTGGGAGAATTGGGGAAATGTTAAAAAACACAAACTTGCAACTAGGAGATAATTAAGTTCTGGAGATCTAATGCAGAGCAGAGTGACTACAGCCAAAATACTCTACTATATACTTCAACACTGTTGAGAGACTAAATCTTAAGCATTCCCACCACACACACACACAAAAATGATGTGTATGTGACATGATAGAGGTGTTAGCTAAAGCTATGGTGGTAATCATACTGCAATATACAAATGTATCAAACCAACATGTTGCACACCTGAAACTTATACAATGTTGTATATAAATTTGACCAACTATAAGTCTTGAAAGAAAGTAGAAAACACACACACACTCCAATAGAGATGGAAGGAATAACTGGACTGAAAACTCACTAGAGAAAATCCAAAGCAGTCTTCAACAAGCACAAAAAGAAAAGAATTAGAAAATCTGAAGACAGGTCATTTGAAAATAACTAGGAACAAAAAAGAAAAAAATGAAGAAAAGTGAACAGAGGCTAAGGAACTTATGGTACATCACTGAGTGGGTCAATACATACACAATGGGAGTCCAAGAGAAGAGATACAATACATTAATCATGCGGTCCACAAGGAAGAAAGATAAATATAGAGCTTATCTGAACAAATAATAGCTAGAAATTTGAGGAAACACACGAATATACAAATTTCAAGAATCTCAAGCAAGAAACAGAATAATGAGAGATTATTAAAGGCAACAAGAGAAAGCAACCTCAATAAGATTATCAGTGGATTTCTAAGCAGAACAGTACAAGCAAAGTAACAAGGGAATGATATATTTAAAGTACTGAATTAAAATTTAAAAACTGTCAACCAAACATTTTAGCCAGCAAAAATGAGGGTAAAATTAAGATACGAATGTTAGATAAAAAAAAACTGAGGGAGTTCATTACCAAGACAGCTGCCTTACAAGAAATTTTAAAGCCCTACAAGTAAAAAAGAAAGGATGCTAGGCTTTAACTTGAACTTACATAGAAATATAAAGTTCTCCAGTAAAGGCAGATTAAATAGGCAAATATAAAAACCAGGACTATATTGGTCCTCTTCTACTTTGCCTTTCGCTGTCTTCTTTTCACAGCTGTTTGTAAGGCCTCCTCAGACAACCATTTTGCCTTTTTTCAAAGGAGAAAAGGAAAGATATACCCGTTTGAATGCAGAGTTCCAAAGAATAGCAAGGAGAGATAAGAAAGCCTTCCTCAGTGATCAGTGCAAAGAAATAGAGAAAAACAATAGAATGGGAAAGACTAGAGATCTCTTCAAGAAAACTAAAGACCAAGGGAACATTTCATGCAAAGATGGGCTCAATTAAAGACAGAAATGGTATGGACCTAACAGAAGCAGAAGATATTAAGAAGAGGTGGCAAGAATACACAGAAGAACTATACAAAAAAGATCTTCATGACCCATATAATCACGATGGTGTGATCACTCACCTAGAGCCAGACATCCTGGAATGTGAAGTCAAGTGGGCCTTAGGAAGCATCACTATGAACAAAGCTAGTGGAGGTGATGGAATTCCAGTTGAGCTATTTCAAATCCTAAACGATGATGCTCTGAAAGTGCTTCACTCAATATGCCAGCAAAATTGGAAAACTCAGCAGTGGCCACAGGACTGGCAAAGGTCAGTTTTCATTCCAATCCCAAAGAAAGGCAATGCCAAGGAATGCTCCAACTACCGCACGACTGCACTCATCTCTCACACTAGCAAAGTAACGCTCAAAATCCTCCAAGCCAGGCTTCAACAGTACGTGACCCGTGAACTTCCAGATGTTCGAGCTGGATTTAGAAAAGGCAGAGGGACCAGAGATCAAATTGCCAACATCCACTGGATCATCAAAAAAGCAAGAGAGTTCCAGAAAAACATCTACTTCCGCTTTATTGACTATGCCAAAGCCTTTGACTGTGTGGATCACAGCAAACTGTGGACAATTCTCAAAGAGGTGGGAATACCAGACCACCTGACCTCCCTCCTGAGAAATCTGTATGCAGGTCAGAAAGCAACAGTTCGAACTGGACATGGAACAACAGACTGGCTCCAAATCGGGAAAGGAGTACATCAAGGTTGTATATTGTCACCCTGCTTATTTAACTTATATGCAGAGTACATCATGAAAAATGCTGGATTGGATAAAGCACAAGCTGGAATCAAAATTGCTGGGAGAAATATCAATAACCTCAGATATGCAAATGACACCACACTTATAGCATAAAGCAAAGAACTAAAGAGCCTCTTGATGAAAGTGAAAGAGGGGAGTGAAAAAGCTGGCTTAAAGCTCAACATTCATAAAACTAAGATCATGGTATCTGGTCCCATCACTTCATAGCAAACAGATGGTGAAACAGTGGAAACAGTGACAAGCTTTATTTTGGGGGGCTCCAAAATCACTGCAGCCATGAAATTAAAAGACACTTGCTCCGTGGAAGAAAAGTTATGACCAACCTAAACAGCTTATTAAAAAGCAGAGACATTACTTTGCTAACAAAGCTATGGTTTTTCCAGTAGCCATGTATGGATGTGAGAGCTGGACTATAAAGAAAGCTGAGCACCCAGGAACTGAATCCTTTGAACTGTAATGTTGGAGAAGACTCTTAAGAGTTCCTTGGACAGCAAGGATATCCAACCAGTCCATCCTAAAGGAAATCAGTCCCGAATATTCATTGGAAGAACTGATGCTGAAGCTGAAACTCCAATACTTTGGCCACCTGATGCAAAGAACTGACTCATTTGACCCTGATGCTGGGAAAGATTGAAGGCAGGAGGAGAAATGGACTGGAAAGGGTGAATTTTACTCAAATGACCATTATATCTACTACTGTGGGCAAGAATCCCTTAGAAGATAGGGAGTAGCCACCACAGTCAAAAAGAGTCCAAAATGCAGTACTTGAACGCAATCTCAAAAACGACAGAATGATCTCTGTTCGTTTCCAAGGCAAGTCGTTCAATATCACAGTAATCCAAGTCTATGCCCCGACCAGTAATGCTGAAGAAGCTGAAGTTGAATGGCTCAATAAAGACCTACAAGACCTTCTAGAACTAACGCCCAAAAAAGATGTCCTTTTCACTATAGGGGACTGGAATACAAAAGTAGGAAGTCAAGAAACACCTGGAGTAACAGGCAAATTTGGCCTTGTGTTAACAGAGTTTTGCCAAAAGAATGCACCGGTCATAGCAAACACCCTCTTCCAACAACACAAGAGAAGACTCTACACATGGACATCACCAGATGGTCAATACCAAAAACAGATTGATTATATTCTTTGCAGCCAAAGATGGAGAAGCTCTATACAGACAGCAAAAACAAGACCAGGAGCTGACTGCGGCTCAGATCATGAACTCCTTATTGACAAATTCAGACTTAAATTGAAGAAAACAGGAAAAACCACTAGACCATTCATGTATGACCTAAAGCAAGTCCCTCACGATTATACAGTACAAGTGAGAAATAGATTCAAGGGATTAGATCTGATAGACGAGTGTCTGAAGAACTATGGACAGAGGTTCGTGACACTGTACAGGAGGCAGGGATCAAGACCATCCTCAAGAAAAAGAAATGCAAAAAGGCAAAATGGTTGTCTAAGGAGGCCTTACAAAATAGCTTTGAAAAGAAGTGATGCGAAAGGCAAATGAGAAAAGGAAAGATATATGAGGAGTGAAATACAACTGACTCTTGAACAACAGCGCTCTGCATTTTGTGGGTACACTTGTATGTGGATTTTTTCCAATACATACTTCAGAATTACATCACAGGTGAATCTGAGGACGTGAACCACAGATATGGAAGGCCAACTGTAAAGTTATATGCAGGTTTTCAACTGTGTGGGGGTTTGAAGCCCTAACCCCTGTGTTGCTCAAGGGTCAATTGTAACTAAAATGAAAAACGTAGGAGGGGATATTACCAATTTTACAGAAATAAAAAGGACTATAAGAATACTATGAACAGCTATGTGTCTACAAATTTGAAAGTCTAGATAAAATGGATAAATTCCTAGAAACATGCACACTACCACTAATGAATCATGAAGAAATGCATAATCTGCACAGATTTGTAATGAGATTTCATCAGTAATCAAAAACATCCCAGCAACAATGACAACAATAAAAGCTCGGAACAGAAGAGCTTCACTGGCGAATTCTACCAAATATTTAAAAGAGAACACCAATCCTCCTCAAATTCTTCCAAAAAAATGAGAAGGGAACACTTCCAAACTGCACATAGGTCTCCATTAATCTGATACCAAAGCATAGGAGACGACAAGAAAACTACGGATCAGTATCCCTCACGAATACTGAGGCAAAAATCCTCAACAAAATACTAGCAACCAAAATTGAATGGTACACTAAAAGAATTATCACTATTTAAAAAAAAAAAAGAATTATCACTATTTTTCAATGTAATAGTCTAGGAATGGAAAGATGGTTCAACATACAAATTGAATCAGGGTAATACACCTCATTAACAGAATCAATTAACCCAGGATCACTTAAACCGATGAAGAAAATGCATTCAAAAAACTTCAGCATTCTTTCAAGATGAAAACATTAAAAAAATTAGGAATAAAAGTAAACTATCTCAAGATATTAAAGCCATATATGAAAAGCACACAATGAACTTCATATGTAATGGTGCAAGATATGTCTTTTTCTCTAACATCAGAACAAGATAAAGATGTCCACTTCTGCCACTTTTACTCAACACAATGTCATAGCCAGAGCAATTGGGCAAGAAGAATAAATAAAAGGCATCCACATTGGAAAGGAAGAAGGAAAATTCTCTCTGTTCATAGACAACATGATCTTACATGAAGAAAAATATTCCACAAAAAAAACTGCTAGAATAAATAAATTCAGTATGTTGCTGGATACATAATCAAAATACAAAAATCAGTTGTTTCTATACACTTAACAATACAAGATGGAAACTATGAAAACAATTACATTTACAATTGTGCTAGTTAGTTGCTAAGTCGTGTCCAACTCTTTTACAGCCCCAGGGACTGCAGCCTGCCAGGTTCTCTGTCCATAGGATTTCCCAGGCAAGAAGACTGGAGTGGGTTGCCATTTCCTTCCCCAGGGGAACTTCCACAACCAGGGATCGAACCCACATCTTATCACAGGCAGAATCTTTACCACTGAGCCACCAAGGAAGCCATTTACAACAGTATCAAAAATAACAAAATACATAGGAAAAAACACAGGGAGAGAGAAGAGAATGATTTATACCCCAAAACCTATAAGACATTGTTGAAATAAAGAAAACACACATATAAATAGAAAAACATTCTATTTTCACAATATTGTTAAGATATCAATACTACCCAAATCAACCTACAGATCCAATGTAATCCACATTAAATCCCAATTCTTTTCAGAAATAGAGAGATTCATTTTTAAATTCATATGACATCTCAAAGGACCCACAGTCAAAACAACCCTCAAAGGAATGTTGGCAATCTCACAGTTCCTAATTTTGAAAATGATGCAAATGATGCGACTGACAAGGGGTTAATGTCCAAAATATGCAAACAGTTCATATCAAAAAAACAAACAATCTACTCAAAAAATGGGTGGAAGACCTGAATAGACATTTTTCCAAAGACAACATACAGAAGGCTAAATAGGCAGTGAAGATTCTCAGTACTGCTAATTATTAGAGACATGGAAATCAAAACCACAGTGAGGTATCACTTCACACCTGCTGGAATACCCATCATCACAAAGTCTACAAATAACTGATGTTAGAGAGCATACAGAGAAATGGCAACCCCTGTACACTGTTGGTGGGAATGTAAGTTGGTACAGCCACAGTGGAAAGCAGTAAGGAGGTCCCTTTAGAAAGTAAAAATAAAACTAGACTATGATCCAGCAATTCCACTCCTGGGTACACATCCAGGAAAAAAGAAAACTAATTGAAAAAGACAGAGCCAACCCAGTGTTTATAGCAGCACTACTTACAACAGCCAAGACATGGAAACAACTCAACTGTCCAGCAATAGATGACTGGGTTAAAAAGATGTCTCACACACATACACACATACACAAAATAGTACTCAGTCATAAAAATGAAATATAGCCATATACAGCAATGAAGATGAACCCAGAGAATATCATACTTAGTGAAAAAAGTCAGAGAAGGCAAATATTATATGATGTCAACTATATATGGAATCTAAATAAGTGCATATACAAAACAGAAACAGACTCACAGAAATAGAAAATAAACTTGTCGTTACAAAAGGAGAGAGGGAAAGAAGGAAGAACAAATTAGGGGTATGTGATGAAGATATAAAAACTGCTGCCGGACTGGATGAAGCACAAGATGGAATCAAGATTGCTGGGAGAAATGTCAGTAACGTCAGATATGCAGATAACACATCTTTATGACAGAAAGCAAACACAAACTAAAGAGCCTCTTGATGAAGGTGAAAGAAGAGAGTGAAAAAGCTGGCTTAAAACTCAACATTCAAAAAATGAAGATCATGGCATCCAGCCCCATCACTTCATGGCAAATAAATGGGAAAACAATGGAAACAATGAGAGACTTTATTTTCTTAGGCTCCAAAATCACTGCAGATGGTGACTGCAGCCATGAAATTAAAAGATGCTTGCTCCTTGGAAGAAAAGCTATGACCACCCTAGACAGCATATTAAAAAGCAGAGACATTACCTTGCCAACAGAAGTCCATCTAGTCAAAGCTACAGTTTTTCCAGTAGTCATGTATGGATGTGAGAGTTGGACTATAAAGAAAGCTGAGTACTGAAGAACTGATGCTTTTGAACTGTGGTGTTGGAGGAGACTCTTGAGAGTCCCTTGGACTGCAAGGAGATCCAACCAGTCCATCCTAAAGGAGATCAATTCTGAATATTCACTGGAAGGACTGATGCTGAAGCTTCAATACTTTGGCCTCCTGATGCAAAGAACTGACTCATTAGAAAAGACCCTGATGCTGGGAAAGATTGAAGGTGGGAGGAGAAGGCAACGAAAGAGGATGAGATGGTTGGATGGCATCACCAACTAAATGGACATGAGTTTGGGTAAATGCCGGAAGTTGGTGATGGACAGGGAGGCCTGGCATGCTGCAGTCGATGGGGTCACAAAGAGAGGGACACAACGGAGCAGCTGAACTGAACTGGAACCTAAGACTATACATAAAGAGAAACATTTTAACAGATTACATTTCAAAAACAGAATATGCAATTTAGTTTTTTTTTTAAAAAAAAAGAAGTCTGAACTTCTAGTATTACACAAAGATGTCAGGCATAACAAATTTTTTTTAATTTGCCCAAGTATTGTAATTTTGGAGCAAAAAAAGAAAATAAGTGAGAAGAAAGAAAACTATAATATTAAAAGGTACACTCTATGTTACAAATGATAATTCTATTACACAAGACATCCTTACTACTACTTCTGCCCCTGAATTTCTAATATTTTTGCCCTGAAAGTGCCCTTAAAATGCACCTATTTGGATGTCACAATCCCCTGTGTCATTTGGTTAAAAAGTATTGGTGCAGGGTGTCCTACTTTCAATAAATGAATTATAGTATCTGGGAAGTAGTTCCAAAAATATCTGTATTTCTAACAATCACATATGACTGATTCTGATGCAGCCTAGCTCTTGAATGAAATATTAAACACTAGTTGGTTTAGCAAAGTTGGGAGGCTAATTGCAGATGTGTCCACGAAGTACTACCAACTCCCTAAATAGATGATACACAGGAAGGATGGAAGGGTGGAACTGACACTGTTTAAAATATATACTTTATCAACATCAGAATCTGCCAACAGTTTGAGAAAAAACTCAATTCCTCTCTCTCCTTCCACAAAATAGATGCTTCCAGGACTCAGTCTCCTTAGCGCACACACAGTCCAGTGGCACTGTCCTACTGTATCATCATCAGCTTTGTAAACTTCAAATATAACAATGTTTCTAAGGAAAAGAGAATGCTAATTTTCAAAGGAACATCTCTGAAACAAATTTTCCATTATTAGATATGAAACCATCAATTTAACTTCTGTATACTAATTATACTATTCATATGCCAATAGTGATATTAACTGGATTACTATACAGAAGCCTAGCAAAAGCACACATTTACTAACAGGTCCTCCTGACACTAGACCATAAAATATTAAGTCCATAATCTTAAAATTTTCCTATGTAGCACCTAGTTTCTATTATTGAGACTTTCAAAGAATTTTTTAATCCTCTAAGTTTATCAGGAATTATTATTGCTTTTTAAATTCTTCAAGAATATTTTAAATTCTACCTATTACTCAAAAAATGTAAAATATAAAATCATAAAGCTTCTGGAATAAAACACAGTAGAAAATCTTTGTGACTTTGGGTTAGGGAAAGATTTCACAGATACACCACCAAAAGCATGACTCATAAATTCTGATAAACTGGACTTGATTAAAATTTTAAACTTTTGTTTTACAAAAGACAGCCTTGGAAACGACTCCGAGAAAGTATTTTTCAAATCACCTATCTTACAAAGGACTTGCATCCATAATACTTAAAGAATTTTCAAGAGTTTGGAAATTCCTTAAAATGTCTAAACAAAGTTACCATATCACTCAGGAATTCCACCTCTATACACAAGAGAACTTAAAGTATATGTCCACGAAAAACCTGTACATGAAAGTTCACAGCAGCATTAGTCATAAAAGGAAAAAGTAATAATAATTTAAATGTCCATCAAGTGATGAACAGATAAACAAAATGAGTTATACCATACAATGGAATGTCATTAACAGCCACAAAAACGAATTAAATACTGATATATGCTACAATATAAATGAACCTTGAGAATATAATACTAAGTGAAAGAAACCAGAAACAAGAGACCATGTATATTATGATTCCATTTACATGAAATGTCCAGAATTGGCAATCAATAGAAGACAAAAAGTGTATTAGTGATTGCCAGAGGAAGGTGGCGATAAATTTGTAGTGATTATTAACAGGTATGAGATTTATTTTTGGAGTGTTGAAAATGTTCTGGAATTAGATGTACCAACAGTTGCACAATTTTGATGCATGCCACACATGAATGCCTCTCAAATTCATTTCATTTAGTAAGTGAAAGGAATGATACTAAGAAATCAGGTCCACGAAGATACATACCACATAATTCCATTTATATGGCACTCTAGAAAAGGCAAAACTGTAGGGATGGAAAACGACCAATGGTTGCCAGGAGGAAGGGTAGGAGTTGGGTGGGAGACTACTAAGGGGCAGCAGAGGGAATTCTGAGGTGTGGAAACAGTGTCAGACTTTATTTTTCTGGGCTCCAAAATCACTGCAGATGGTGATTGCAGCCATGAAATTAAAAGATGCTTGCTCCTTGGAAGGAAAGTTATGACCAACCTAGATAGTATATTAAAAAGCAGAGACATTACTTTGCCAACAAAGGTCCATCTAGTCAAGGCTATGGCTTTTCCAGTAGTCATGTATGGATGTGAGAGTTGGACTATAAAGAAAGCTGAGTGCCAAAGAATTGATGCTTTTGAACTGTGGTGTTGGAGAAGACTCTTGAGAGTCCCTTGGACTGCAAGGAGATCCAACCAGTCCATCCTAAAGGAGATCAGTCCTGAGTGTTCATTGGAAAGACTAATGTTGAAGCTGAAACTCCAATACTTTGGCCACCTGATGCAAAGAGCTGACTCATTAGAAAAGACCTTGATGCTGGGAAAGACTGAAGGCAGGAGGAGAAGGGGACGACAGAGGATGAGATGGTTGGATGGCATCACCAACTCAGTGGACAGGAGTTTGGGTAAACCCCGGGAGTTGGTGATGGACAGGGAGGCCTGGTGAGCTGCAGTCCACAGGGTCGCAAAGAGTCGGACACCACTGAGCGACCGAACTGAACTGATATTTTTTCTGTATCAATATCGTGATGCTGGATACGTGCTTCCTTGTATTTGTCAAATTGATAGAACTGTGCATCACAAGAGTGAATTTAGTGTAAAGTATTTTAAATTAACAAATCCACTAATAAATCAAACTCTACACCAACCTCTACCTTGAAGTAAAAGCAATTTTCCACTACAGGTTAAAAGCAAAGCACACCACAAAATGTTCTCAAGGCTTCCTACTGAAGTGGGTGGAGACAAGTTTTATCGCTATTATTTTACAAATGAAAAGCAGCACAGATCAAACTATCTGTAAATTTCCGGTACTAGTCAGAGATGCTGAGCTAGCATTTATGTTCTTCACTCCTGCAGTCCCACTCTCTACCAAGGTACCAGATATCAACAGTAGTTAAGAGGTTTTCTTTATCAAACTAAATTACCTATTTACACTATTAAATAAAGGAGAAATACCACGATAAATGAGTACTTTAGAAGAAGGCTGCCAAGTGTGTGCATATTCAAAAAGACTAAAAGTAAATATATATATATATGTATATAAAACACAAGGAAATTAACCCTAGCTTTGGCCTGGGAAAGACATTTCGTAAGAAAAAGAATCTAATTTCTAATGGGTGTTTAAAATAGATAAGGGTGTAATACAAAAACAGGTGGAATCACAGCACTGAAAATGAAACTCCAAATAAGGAAATACACCAGAATAAACGGATACAAAGTAAAGCATCAGTCCTTCACCATCCAACTTCACATCTCACTTAGCATAAGGACAGGTCTCTTTTAGGTCTGGGATGTTACACAGCGCACCTAGCTTCCTTCAGTAACTCAATGCGACCCACAAAGCCCCAAGGCCTAAACAAGCTTGACACATTGCTGGGTCAGGTTGTAAATTGACAACACACAGCCAATCTTTCGAGCGATCCCACACAGGAGTTTTCGCTCTGTTATCAGCCGAGCCTCCCGGACTCGAGGCGGTGAGCCCGGAAGGGGGAGCCGAGCAGCCAGCAGGGTTTGGCCATACCCGGAGGCTGGGCGCGTAAGGAGGACGGCATCTCCGGTCACAGCTCCTTGCTTTCACGTGCGCGGCGGCGTGCGGCCCTCCGTGGGCTGCCCAGACCTCCATCACAACAGAAGGGGCGAAAATGACAGGGACCAGATCAAGCCCAGGTGTGTCTCGAGGCCGCCCCTCGCCCAACACAGCTGAAACCGGACCTCGAGGGGCAGAAAAGGGCGGGTCGGTGGAATTTGAACTCCAGACCCTTGGAGTCCACCGTGGGTCCCTTCGGCGGAAAAGGGGGGTGAGGGCGGCCTTTTCATCCAGCATCAGAGACCCCAGTCCCCTCCAGCCAAAAAACTAACTCGCCGGAGGAGGCCCAGCAACTGCCTCCCGGCTCTACGTAACATGACCCCAAACGAGGGCGGCGGCAGGTGGCATAGTTGGGCCCGAGGCCCCAAGAAGGCAGGGCCGGCTCGGTCAACGGAAGCACGGGAGGGAGGCGAGATGGAGGGACTGCGGCGGTCTCGTTACCTGCCCAGATGCCCAGACTGAGCTGGGACGTGTCCAGGTTCACCACATAGTCCCCCAAGAACCGGTTCAACACGTCCACGACCACCGACTCGAACACCATCTTCCTCAGCCGCGGTGGACGCGGCGCCCCTTCTTCCTGCGCCTGCCCTCCCGAGCCCCTCTCACGAGACTGCTCGGTTCACCGGCTCCTGGGCGGCCCCGACAGTGGTGCCACCCGCGCCGGACGCGTAGCCCCGCCACGAGCCCTATGAGGGGCGGAGGCGGTCGCTCACGCTACGCATGTGCGGCTCGGGATCCAGGGTTGGGCGGAGCGCGAGGCCCGAGAGAGAGCTAAGGCGGCTGCGCGGCCGCCTCTCCAGATCGTGCCCTAGTCGGGCGGAGCGCGGCTCCTTTTTCTCCTCGGCCCCGCCTCCTCCCCCATCGCCAGGCAACCGGACAGGTACCAGGGGTTGCCAGACATTTCTGACCCCGCCCCCAGCGGCCGTCTGGCCTCCCCACTGGCGGCGGGGGCGGGGGCGGGGCGGTGGGCGGGGCGCCAGGGGGCGCGGCGGTTACTCCCGGCCTGGAACGCCCCGCCCCTAACTGAGGAGACACGCCCCCACGTGGGCCGCGAGGTCCTAAATCTGAGTAAAGCGGCGGCTGATTAAACAATCCTTACGCATTAGTTAGGCTGGAGGCTCTCAAGTGGAGTCTCGGGGAGCTTCGCACTTATTATTACAAGTTGGGAGGTACAGGCGGAACCCGGGCGGTGCTGGCTTTCTAGGTCAGTCCAGCCTGAGTGTCTGGATGCCTGTAACTGCCCTGCTCAGTCTTCCGAGCGCTTGGAGAGGTGACGCAGTTGGTGACTTAACTTCCCTGGCTGCAGATCGAGAGAGGAAAGTAAAGAGTAAATTCTGGGTTGTAATTCCATGCTCCCTTCCCTGCATCTGAGATCGCACTCTTTCTTGGTCTGGGTTGTTTAGATGGAGACGACTTTCATTCCTTAGAGAGTCAACCAGTCTTGCCTGACACTGAGGGGCGCCCTCCTACGAACACCTGAAGACCTAAGACTCACAGCCCCTGAGCCTTCACAGAATGACCTTAAATAAATAAATAAAAATTAGCGCTCTTTCAGAACCACTCTCACAGCCGTGTTTGGTTTTATACAGAAAGAGGGCCAAAGGCCTGAGGTTGTGAAGGCAAAAGACGCTGGATGTGAAGTTTGGAGAACTCTAATTAATAACCCTCTAAGGATTTAAGATGTAGGAGTGTAGTTTAAATTTCTTTCTGCATAGCAAATGATGACTTTCCCGTTAATTCCTGCATCATTTTGTGCGTAGTCACCCCAATTTTTTAAGGTTTGAAGGTTTACATTTCCAAGTAGAATGTCTGGAAAATACAGTGTAAAATCTTATTTTACATGAGTTGACGAATTGCTTTCCTATAATTTCACATTTGAAGGGATCTTAATTAGGTCACAGTACAAGCTCTTGGGCTTTAAGATAATAAAGCTGCAATGTTAGGGATTTGTCCAAGGTGACAGGACTCATTTTCTGCAGAAACAGATGGAACCTGTTAGTTCTGCCTGACTCCACTCCATCATCTCACCTGCTCCTCTTGCATTTGGCTAATGACATTGCAAATCTACCTCAGAATACCTGAACAGAGAAATTAATGGAAGCTACAATGCCTAGCGAAGGGGAAAACTGTATGTCATCAGGGATTTTGCTACCATACTATGATAAGCCACATATACAGTAGCTACAAAATTCCACTGTTATATCTAGCACAAGTTTAAAGTACAAGAAATTCCAGAACTCAGTCCCAAAATATGCTTTAGTAGCTTGCAAACACCTCACACTAGTTTTATACAGTCCATGAAAATCCTGTAGAATTGGGTAAGGGGAGTGTCCTGCTAAAATTTTAGAAGTTTTAGCTTTCATTTGCTAAAGAGACCAATGAAAAAAATTCTGAGAAACTGTTGGAAATAAAAAACAAGATGCATATTGTAACAATTCTTGTCTATTGTTAGATGCTATGTCATGAACATGTTTCCTAAGTATTAAAAGGTACAATTTTCATGTTGCTTAATCCATCTTAGGAATTTTGTAAGCAAAAATAATGTCATCATATAAAAGATAAGTGTATTTATTAAACCATTAAATCAAATCTCTGTTGAACCTTGAAAAATAAGCCCAGGGATTGCCAAAAAGATGCTGAAGTTTCAGTTTTGAAAATGTACCAGTGTAAGGTGTTTTCCCTCCATATCCTAATTCATTGTTTTATCAAATAAAAAAGAAAAGCTTTTTGAGTGACCCCAAACTGCAATATCGTCCAACTGTGCAGTAGATTAATAACTTTGTAAGTTAGATTTGCTATGATCTTGTGCTTAGTTTACATACTACAGCTTTCTATCTCTGAAGTTTGGGTATGCCGGTAGTAATGCTGGACATTTTTTCCTCCTAACTCTAATTCCTCTGTCCAAAAGTGCATGTCATTGCTGTGCTGCTTGTGTTTATCATCCCCCTCTTGAGGTCAGTATTGAGGAACTAAGCTAGACATTCAGATAACAAAGCCAATGAAGCACACCACCTTCCTGAAAACTGTCTTGGAGGAACAAGTCTAGAAGATGGCGATTTTATAGGACTTTTACTGACCTGGCCTCATAAAGCTCTACATTCCTATCTCAGTTAACAGTTTAAAAATTATAAACAATCAGAAGTTATTTGGATGTGTGTGTTCCAATCTTAATAAAAAAAAAAAGAGAGAAATTTGTTAGAAGGGAGACCTATGGAAAAGGTTGAGAAACTTACAAGAACCTTATTCAGGCAGTGCATGTGAAAATTTAAATCAACAGTGTTTCTAAAGGGCAGTTTAAAACATGTACAAACTGACATATACATGTCTATGTACATACATGTGCATATGATTTAGCTCAGCAATCCCACTTCTAGAGATTTACTCTAAGAAAATAATTATAAAAATTCAAAAAGCTATCCCACAAATACATTCATCAAAGCATTACTTATAATAGCAAAAAATTAGAAACAATCTAAATGTCCATTAATAGGGAACATGGTTAAGTAAACACACACACGTTACTATACAAGCTTTAAAAATGATGAAGATCTATACTAATATGGAAAGAAGTCAATACTATACACTTGTGACAAACAAGGTACAGAGTAGTATATGAAGTATATAAATTATGGATGTGTTTTAAATGTTCAGAGAATATATAGAATATATATAAAGAATATATATTATATTTATATTATATATAAAGAATATATTCTTTATATATTATATTTATATTTATATATATATGAATAAATCTAGATGTATGCTCACCAAATGTTAACAGTGGTTATCTAGATAATGAGACTTTGGGTAATATGTATTTCCTCTGTTCTTTCGAGCTTAAAAAAACATGTTTCACAGTGAGTATGTATCTTTTCCCCAAATCAAGAAATCTGTCTAAATAAAGTAAGAAGATAACTACAAATCAAGTATAATAACATTTCTCTTACTCATACTAATTGAATTCTTTTAGTCTAAAGCAAATCATCTTTGGAGATTTTGAACCAAAGAAACTGAATTTTATTACCTTCAGCTATATGCTGTACACTTGGAACATTTTTAAAAAGATGCAAAATTAATTTATTCTTCTAAACTGGTGAAGAGGGATGTATCAGAAATGTTATTTTAGTGTATATTCTTTTGTAATGCTTCAGGAAACTGCATGTGCACATGGATAAACTACTCTTCCTAAAATCAGAGGCAACTGAAGTTTGT
The DNA here is from genome assembly GCF_019320065.1 of Cervus canadensis. Taxonomy (NCBI): domain Eukaryota; kingdom Metazoa; phylum Chordata; class Mammalia; order Artiodactyla; family Cervidae; genus Cervus; species Cervus canadensis. The sequence continues at coordinate 19,726,520 of NC_057399.1, forward strand.
TAGCAAGGTCCCAATCCTGGTGGAGAATTAATATAGAAACATATGTGAATTCTCAAATATTAGCCAAAAGACATGAACAGACATTTCCTGAAAAGGATATACAGGTGGCAAATATCACATGAAAATATTCTCAACATCATTAACCATTTGGGAAATGGCTAAAACCACAAATAAGCAATCACTACATACCATCAGAATGGCTGTAGAAAGGAAAAGTAATAACTCAAAATGCTAGTGAAGGACTTCCTGGTGGTACAGTGGATAAGAATCAGCCTTCCGATGCAGAAGACATGGGTTTGATCCCTGGTCCAGGAAGACTCCACATTTCGCAAGGCAACCAAGCCAGGATGCCACAACTACTGAACCTGCATGCCTAGAGCCTGTGGTCCGCAACAGAAGCCCCCGCATGGCAACAAAGAGTCGTACCCACTCTTTGGAACTAGAGAAAGCCTGCACACAGTGACAAAGACCCAACACAGCCAAAAAAAGATACTTATTTTAAACAATGCCAGTACGGTTGTGGAGAAATTGAATCATTTATGTATCAGTGAGTGGCTTCCCTGGTCCATGGGATTTGGACACGACTGAACAACTTTCACACACAAACACACACACACACACACATGCATCAGTGGAGTGCTTCCCAGGTGGCACTAGTGGTAAAGAATCCATCTGCCAATTCTGGAGATGCAAGAGAAGTGGATCCTATCCCTGGGTTGGGAGGAACACTTGAAGAAGGAAATGGCAGCCCACTCCAGTATTCGTCACTGGATAATCCCCGAGACAAAGGAGCCTGGAGGGCTACAGTCCACAGAGTCCCAAAAGATTCGGACACGACTGAGTGACTAAGCACGCAAGTATGCATGCATCAGTGGTGAGAAAGTGAGAGGGTATGACCATTCTGGAAAACAGTTTAGCAGTTTCTAAAAAATAATAATAAAATAAATACACACCATCTGAACCAGCGTTTATGGTCCTGAACATTTATCCCAGAGAAAGGAAAATATGTGTTCACACAAAAACTCATACATGAATGTTCGTAGCAGTTTTATTCATAATAGGCAAAAACTGAAAATCACCCAAATATTTTCCAACAGATGAATGGTTAAATAAACTGTGTTATATACCCACACCATGGAACACTACACAGCAATGAACATAACAAACTCTTGATATATGTAACAATTTGGATGGATTTCTGGGGAATTACCTGAATGAAAAATATGATACAAATTATAAAAATAGAGAACAGATTAGAAGTTGCCAAAGGTTAGATATAGGATGGAGAGACAGGTGTGGCTACAAATGAATAGCAGCAAGGGACCTTGTATTTTTGGAATAATTCTACATCTTGATTGTGGTAGTGATAACATATAACTGCATAAAATCATATACACAAATGAGTGCATATAAAACTGATAAAATCTGAATAAGCATTGGTACCATAAGAGGTACCAATATATTTATTTCCTGGTTTTGATATTGCACTATAGCTATGCAAGATGTTACCATTGAGGGGCATGATGAAAGGCACATGGGATCTCCCTATAAATTTCTTTTGCAACTTTCTATGAATGTATAATTAACTTGAAGCAATATTTTAAAAGTTTTTGTTAATGTGGGGTCCACTAAGGGATACATCTAAGGATCAAATGAGCCTGAATTAAGAGATTCCATACAGTGCTTTAATGTTGTTATGCAAGATACTTGGTAAAATATTTGTCAACTGAAAAAAAAAAGCACAACCTAAATAAAAGTTGAGAATTTGGTGAATATTCTGACACAGCATCTCAGGTAATGCTGAGAAACTGTTCTGAAGAGGCAAGGTGGGGAGCCAGGGTATATAGGAGTTTTTGCAACAGAAGTCCAGGTATTCAGAATGTCAAAATGTTACTGTTAATGAAAGAAAATCAGATATCTCAAGTTAAGGCATTTAGTATTTTTCTATGTATGCGAAGATGCTGGGCTCACTTAAATCATTCTTTCAATATGCACCTTAGCTATCTGGAGTCCGTATCCCACGTTTCCTCATTCTGAGCTTCCTCAGGGCTCACCATCAGGGGGTGACCGTAGTGGCTGACTGCTAGATGGCCTTGGCCGAGCAGCCCGTTTGTCTCCATTCTGAGTTCCTTCAGGGTTCACCATCTAAGTGGTTGTAATGTGATGGCTTGATGGCTATAACATCCTTTGTTTACTGAAATGGCAAGCAATATTTTAGTTCACATATTTAAGAAGGAAAAGTATCTGAATGTGATGCCTTATCAGGAAGCAATAAAATACCAATTATTCTGCAGTTCCAGTAAAATACTAGAGAGAGATACAATAATGGATTTTTCAAGCATCTTCCTCTGGCTCTAAATATGTAAAATGAGTGACCCCTTCCCAGGTTAAAAGGAGTCCCAAATGCTGATGTCCATCAGTGCTTCCTGACCCCAGATTTTCACATGGCTGATTGTTTATCATTCAGGTCTCTGCTCAGATGTTGTTGTTGGGACCCCATGGACTGCAGCACTCCGGGATTTCCTGTCCCTCACCATATTCCGGAGTTTGCCGAAGTTCATGTCCATTCAACTGGTGATGACATCCAACCAGCTCATCCTCTGCTCAAATAGCTAAGGCCTAACCAGGGGACTTCCCTGTCCTTTCCTTCTCAGGTAGCCATCTGCCATACTCTGTCATAGCCACCTTTTTATCTTCATGTCATTTATCACTCTCTGAAATTATCTTCTTTACAGGTTTTAAAAATTTCTGTTTTCCCCATCACCGCTATTTCTAGACAGAGTGCTAATGTGTCTAGTCTACTGTTTTTTTCCTCAGTACATGGGTGTTTGGCACACAGTAGGTTTTCAATACATTTTTGTTGAAAGAATGAACAAATGTTGGATAAGAAGTCACCCCCAACTCTCACGAGACTGAACATACCACCAGAGGAGTAGGTTAATGAGCCGAGGCCAACTTAAGGAGAGGGTATTCGTAGGATACAAAAAGCAGAGACTGTGGAGTGAAGTTGCAGCCCAGGAGAAGAAGCATCTGAACCTTGGCTGGATGCCTACTGCAATGCTATAAGAGGCATGCGTATGCATGCTTAGTAGGGTCTCTTTGTGACCCTGTGGACTGTAACCCACCAGGCTCCTCCGTCCATGGAATTTTCCAGGCAAGAATATTGGAGTGAGCTGCCGTTTCCATCTCCAGGGGATCTTCCCTACCTAGGGATGGAACTTGAGTCTCTTGTGTCTCCTGCGTTGGCAGGCAGATTCTTTACCACTGCGCCACCTTGGGAAGCCCATGACGGGCAGGTACTGAGAGCTGCAGTGAGACAAAAAGGATGTGTGTGGAAGACCAGACTCTAGTCCCAGAATTAGGTTCCTGATGGCTGAGCCAAGGTGAGATCAGAGAGGACAATCTAATTTCAAAACAGCATCCAGAAGGATCCTTCAAAAGAAAGTGAGCTTAGGTCACCTTTGTGCTCCAAAGCTGCTAACAGCTGCCCGTATCACCAAGGTAACGGCCACAGCCCTTCTGATGGCAGATAAGGCCTTCCCTTCCACCCTGCCCTTATCTAGAAGCTCTTTCCTCAGACACTTACGTGACTCACTCCCTCCCTCCGTCTTTGTTAGCTCTGTGTCATTTTCTCAGCCCTTCCTTGAACAGCCCAGTTAACCTCGATTCCTACTCCTCCTACTCCTCAGCTCTCCTATCCCCCTACCTGCTCTACCTTCCCTCAGAGCACTTACCACCTGACATGCTGTTTTTCACTTATTTTATTTTCTGTCCACCTGTCTGCATTATCATGTCGTAATATAATATATTGTAAGCTACTCAAGGAAGAAATATTATTATTATTGTTTTGCTCATTGTTCTATCCTCTGTGCCCTGAGCAAGGCAGACATTCACATATTTGTGGAAGGAAGGAAAGGCATACCTGCCCAGTATTGAATCATTGCCAGTCAGCTCCAAGCTTACCCTTGGATTTGGAGCTCTAGGACGCTGAAGCACTCTGCAAAGGACATTAGCAGCTGCCTCCTATTTAGGTTTCGTTCAGAAAAGGCACTGGAAGGGCCAGAGGAGGAAGAATAGACTTGCTCCTTTATGTTTGTTCCCCATAAGGCTTCCTGTCTACTTCCGTTGGTTTTGATTGATTCACCAGCAACCCTTCTTCACCTGACAGCAGCCCCTGAATCTGCCTTGCATTTTCCCCAACTTGCAGAATCAGTATCATCTCACCATCTCAGAGACCTCAGAACCAACCTTGTTCCTGCTCCTAAGGATGCTTCTCCTAACTCAGAGACACAGCCTCCTCAGAGGTCCGTGGTTCATCTTGAGGGCTCCTTTCCTTAGTTTCCATGTCTGTCCATTTGCTTACTCAGTATGTGTGTGTGTGCGTGAAGTCACTTCAGTCTTGTCTGACTCTTTGCAACCCCATGGACTGTACCCCGCCAGGCTCCTCTGTCTATGGGATTCTCTAGGCAAGAATACTGGAGTGGGTTGCTGTGCCCTCCTCCAGGGGATCTTCCTGACCCAGGGATCAAACCCACATCTCTCATGTCTCCTACACTGGCAGGCATGTTCTTTACCATTAGCTCCACCTGGGAAGCCCTTGCTTACTCAGTCCTTGGGGTTATATCCACTTCCTGCAACAACTACCTCCAAAATCCTTTAGAACTCTCTTTTCACTCTTTCATTACTTAACGATCTTATGGCTAATTAACAGTTCTGTATATATCTCTTTTGTGGAGAGCTGAGTCAGTGCCTGCAGTTGAGTCTGTGCCCAGGGAGATGTTTGGCTGAGAGACAGAAGCAGTGTCATCAAAGGGAAGACAGACAAATTGTGGGTGAGGAAAGAAGCCAGACTCAGGGCCAGAGACAGGATTAAGGATCAGGACTGGCAGCAAACTGCCTGTCTATAAATAAGGAATGAGTCCAAGGATCAAGAACAGGTCAGGCAGTAAAGTGTGAGATGGGCCAAGATGGAGACTGCAGAAGACAGCCCTCCCAGATGAAGTGCCGGGGTCTGCTCTGAATGGTCCTGTGAACAGGGGCCGCATGAAGCACACGACACCGCTCCCCTCCTTCTCCACTCAGGGCAGCCTCTCCATTCCAGAACCTTAGACAGGAGTCGAAAGACCTCTCAGATATGAAATCTCTGCCTCTCTGGACTTTTGAGAAATGACCACTATCTCGATTTCCCGATTTTAATTCTTTATCCTCCCTCTGGGAACCCCTGACTGCACTGGCGGCTCTGTGACCCTGTGTATGCTTCTGTGAAACCCTTTCCAGAGCCTAAAGCACCTCAGCATGCAGTTCTAAAGCCAGTCCCTAGCCTCCTCTACCCAACCTATCTGTTACTGCAAGTCATCTGAAACATACAGACAGGAAGCTCGGACCAGGATGGAGAGGGATGGAACAGTCCACAGTTAGAGAGCACCCAGGTGGCCACGTTGAGACTGAGGCAGGTGGCAACTGTGGATCTTGCCTAGGTCATGGCAGTTTACACAAATAGAAAAGCATAGAGGAAATGGAGAATTTACGAACCTTGGAAACATTAATGATAATGGTAATTAAAATAATAACAAGATTTTGTCATTCATGATAGCTGAAATATAAAGCCAAGGCCTTGGTTTTTCAGGAGATGATAAGGAGTTCAGTATTTGGTTCATTCCATGAGATTTTGAAATCTAGGGGAAAATATCCAGGACATAGTGCAATTTGTCTGAGAACAGTTAGAAATTAAGAAATAAAGTCCCACTGTGAGACCACCTGACCTGCCTCTTGAGAAACCTGTATGCAGGTCAGGAAGCAACAGTTAGAACTGGTCATGGAACAACAGACTGGTTCCAAATAGGAAAAGGAGTACATCAAGGCTGTATACTGTCACCCTGCTTATTTAACTTATATGTGGAGTACATAATGAGGAATGCTGGGCTGGAAGAAGCACAAGCTGGTATCAAGATTGCTGGGAGAAATATCAATAACCTCAGGTACGCAGATGACACCACCCTTATGGCAGAAAGTGAGGAAGAACTAAAGAGCCTCTTGATGAAAGTGAGAGAGTGAAAAAGTTGGCTAAAAACTCAACATTCAGAAAATTAAGATCACGGCATCTGGTGCCATCACTTCATGGCAAATAGATGGGGAAACAGTGGAAATAGTGACAGACTTTACTTTCTTGAGCCCCCAGATCACTGCAGATGGTGATTGCAGCCATGAAATTAAAAGACGCTTGCTCCGTGGAAGGAAAGTTATGACCAACCTACATAGCATATTAAAAAGCAGAGACATTACTTTGCCAACAAAGGTCCATCTAGTCAAGGCTATGGCTTTTCCTTTGTCGTGTATGGATGTGAGAGTTGGACTATAAAGAAAGCTGAGCATCAAAGAATTGATGCTTTTGAACTGTGGTGTTGGAGAAGACTCTTGAGAGTCCCTTGGACTGCAAGGAGATCCAACCAGTCCATCCTAAAGGAGATCAGTCCTGGGTGTTCGTTGGAAGGACTGATGCTGAAGCTGCAACTCCAATACTTTGGCCACCTGATGCAAAGAGCTGACTCATTGGAAAAGACCCTGATGCTGGGAAAGATTGAGGGCAGGAAGAGAATGGGACGACAGAGGATGAGATGGTTGGATGGCATCACCAACTCAGTGGACATGAGTTTGAGTAAGCTCTGGGAGTTGGTGATGGACAGGGAGGCCTGGCGTGCTGTGGTTCATGGGGTCGAAAAGAGTCGGACACGACAGAGCGACCGAACCGAACTGAGAGTCCAGGACAAGAGATGAGCTCCCTACACAAAAGCAATTATGTACACTCAATGTACAAATGACACTTAGGAGTAAAGGAATATAAAGAAAGAAAAGCAGAGCAAGGATAGAACAGTGAGGAAGCATTCTCATTTAGGGAGAAGTCAAATGGACATGAGAGAGGAAGCCTGGGATAGGAACTAGAGCGCCTGGAGTAGGATGACACAGAAATCCAGGAAGGATTTATACCAAGAGGAAGTGGTCAACAATATAAAACATGCAGAGCTGTCAAGAAAGATAAAAACTGAGAAAGCTCAACAAAATTTAGCTATTGGTGAGTACTTGCAAGTACTTTTGATTTACCTACTGATAGAGTAGATTTTAAAAACAAGAGTTACCACCAAATCCAGACCTTATATTTGCCAGTAGTATGCTTTTATTTAGAGAATTAAGTTCATGTCAACACCTAACAACTACTTAAAAATACACAGCTTCCATATCTAAAGATTCTTTATTAATGAGGGTTCATTAACTCAATGAGTATCCACATTATTTTTGTATTTTTTCAGTATTTTAACGCTTCCCTTTCTGGTATATGCTTTTATCACCCCAGTGTAGCATAATTCCTGGTGAGAATCTTAACTGATCCATAAATAAACTGAATAGTCATCTCCACATATCTTATTTTTTGGCTGCTTTAACCACAGTTTGTCTCTGCATACTTTAAAATTTCTTGCCTGGAAATATGCTAACCTATAAATAGACATTTAAGAAGCTACGTATAAACCTGCTTTCTAAGTTTTTGTACTTGTATGAATCTTGATAAGATATGCTGTTACCAAAAGCAAAGGTATGTATGTGGGCTTATGGGAAAACTAACCCCTTGCCTCCTAGTCTGCATACACATGCACACACACATATGTGATAGAGTTGTAGGATGCTTCAGTATTTTCATAAGTAATATTGTCTGTGTCATGTAGAGATAGCTTATGTACTTCGTATGTATACAATTCAATTTTATATTATATTACATATATAATTCACTCATAGTATCACAGATGGAGGATAGATTTTTTGATAACAGAAACAGACTATTGGCAAATTTGAGCCTCATGTATATCAGTAGTATGTTTTTATTAAATTTTATAAATTCAGCAATTGCTTATTAAGTAAAACCTGATATTGCCTGAAATTTCCATGTTCACAGTTTATGAAATCTTATTTTCTAAACAGCACAATATTCCCAGAATCCCTTCCTTGAAAATAATAATGGTATTTTTCTACTGCTAACAAAATTAGTCTTCATCAATTAGTTATCACAAGTATACTGTTCATAGATTATATACTGTGCTTTTTATATCCAGGAAAACTCTGAGTCAGATGCACTAATTTGGTTTTGTTAACATTAAATTAGCTGAGTCAGGCATCAGCTACTAATTCAAACTGCATCACTTTTCCTTTAAGGAAGTTAAAAGATCACCATCTAGTGGAATTTTTGGCATAAAAATTTTCCAAATTGAGCTTCAAATTGAAGTAATCAATATTTTAATCAAAATTTTTAAAACGATAGTGGTCATCATTAACTTCAGATTAAAAAAATAAAAATCAGTATTCATTTATGATTTTTTTTAGTAATTGTATTTATTTCTGGTTTCACTGGATCTTCGCTGCTGTGCAAGGGCTTTCTCTAGTTGTGGTGCTCGGGCTTCTCACTGTTGTGGCATCTCTTGTTGCAGAGCTCAGGCTCTGAAGTGCGGGCTCAGCAGCTGTAGCACCCAGTCTTAGTTGCTCCAAGGCATGTGGAATCTTCCCCGGCCAGGAATCGAACCTGTGTCCCCTGCGTTGGCAGGCAGGTTCTTTTCCACTGTGCTACCAGGGAAGTCCCTCATTTATGATATTTTTAACCACATAGTTTAATAACTGAATTGGTTTTTCTTTCATTTGAATGTTAACTATGACTTTCTAAAATTTTTCTTACTTTTTATGTGGATTCATATTTTTAAAGAAGAAACATAATTGCTTGCAATTTTATATTATTGAATACAAATTTGTCTTTATTTTTTCCCCATTAGTTTTTGTTAATGGAACAAGTCCTAAGCCAGGAAGATTTAATTCTACTCACTGACTAGTATTTTAATTTCAAACATTTGAACTGGTCTTAAGGAGGTTCAGAAAATTTAGGTATAGGATTCTAATTTATTTTTAGTAGCTAAGCCCACTACAAGCTATTTGACTTTTTCCCTAGTTGCATAAAAACCATATATATGTTTGGTATGAAAAGACAAACATGGTAGATGGCCAACAGATACATGAAAACTGCTCAGCATCATTCATCATCAGGAAAATGCAAATCAAAACCTCAATGAGATATCCCCTCACACTGTGAGAATGGTTGTTAGCAAAAAGACAACAAATAAGTGTCAATAGGACTGGAGAAAAGGGAACCCTTGGGCACTGTTTGTAGGAATGTAAATTGGTGCCGATACTATGGAAAAGAGTGTAGGGATTTCTCAAAACATTAAAAACAGAACTACCATGTGATCCAGCAATTCCAGTTCAGAGTATTTTTCCAAAGAAAACAAAAACACTAATTTGAAAAGATGCGTGTATATATACATTGCAGAATTATTCACGATAGCCAAGATATGAAAGCAGCCCAAGTGCTCATTGATAGATGAATGGATAAAAAAGATATATATATATATATTCCAAGGTGTGTATATATATGTGGCATATATATATGTATGCATATATATGGTGTGTATATATATATGTATGTATGTATGTGTATATATATATATATATATTCAGTAGAATACTGCTGCTGCTAAGTCGCTTCAGTTGTGTCCGACTCTGTGTGATCCCATAGATGGCAGCCCACCAGGCTCCCCCGTCCCTGGGATTTTCCAGTAGAATACTACTAAGCCCTAAAAGAGAATGAAATCTTGTCATTTGCACAACAAAGATGGACATACAGGGTATTTTGCTAACTGAAATAAATCATAAAGAGAAGGACAAATCCTGTATAACCTCACTTATGTGTGGAATCCCAAAAATGAAACAAATGAACAAACACAGTAAAACAGAAACAAAGTCACATACAGAGAACAGGTAGTTGCCAGAGAGGATAGTGGGTGGCGGGGGAGAATGAATGAAATAAGTGAGGGAAATTAAGAGGTAGAAAATTTCAGTTTTGAAATAAATGTTAACTCTTAAAAACCTTAATTGCTAGTGACAACCAAGAAACAAGTAATTATGAATTATTTGTCATATCAGCATTTCCTGATCAGCAAACTAAGGAATAGTCTACAGACACTAGAAACATACACTTTCTCCTGGTATAATTTCTTTCTTCAATACAGTATAAGATGTGTCTAATAAACCCAAGGGCTTTCTTGGTGGCTCAGACGGTAAAGAATCTGTCAGCAATGCAGGAGACCTGGGTTTGATCCCTGGGTTAGGAAGAGTCCCTGGAAAAGGGAATGGCTACCCACTCTAGTATTCTTGCCTGGAAAATTCCACGGATAGAGAAACCCGGTGGGCTACAGCCCTTGGAGTTGCAAAGAGTCAGACACAACTGAGCAACTAACCGCACAAGTTAGCTTTAAGCTACAAAAAAAACAAAAAAAACAATCTTAGATTGACATACCCAAAACATAACTATTCCTAAAGAGTTCATCTGAAAACCCCTTCCTCACTTACCTCTATTTTATAAATTATGAAAATATCATTATACCAGTTAATCTTTCTTTGTGACAGACTCTGCAACATATATAACATGAAATTATTGACCTTCAGTAAACCTAGGAACAATAAAAGTAATATATGTCTGTAATGATTAAACCAACAAGCTTAAGCTACCTTTGATAACAAATATTAATTTAATACTGAATATTTCCTAGACCACATGAATCTGAAATTCATTCTGGCCAGTTTCCTTTATATTTAGAAAGGTTTAATTTGTATGAACTTAAAGTCAATTAAATAGAACTCTTTTATAATTTAATTTTGATAATACAGTTCTAAGGTACAGACATACCATATGCCTAATATACACACAGACATAAAAGCAGACATAATTAGAGATCTCATAGCTTCACTTTAAAACTTGATTATGAATCAGGTATTACAATATTATCTTTGTTGTTGTTCAGTTGCTCAGTCATGTCCAACTCTTTGCAAACCCATGGACTGCAGCACACCAAGCTTTCCTGTCCTTCAATATTCCCAGTTTGTTCAAACTCATGTCCATTGAATCAGTGATGCCATCCAACCATCTCGTCCTCTGTTGTCCCCTTCTCTTCCTGATTTCAGTATTTCCCAACATCAGGGTCATTTTCCCATGTGTCACCCCTTCGCATCAAGTGGCTAAAGTATTGGAGCTTTAGCTTCAGTATCAGTCTTTCCAATGAATATTCAGGGTTGATTTCCTTTAGAATTGACTGGTTTGATCTCCTTGTTGTTCAAGGGACTCTCGAGAGTCTTCTCCAGCAAAACAATTCAAAGGCATCATTTCTTCGGCACTCAGCTTTTTTTACTGTCCAACTCTCACATCCATACATGACTACTGGAAAAACCATAGCTTTGACTATATGGGCCTTGTCAGCAAAGTGATGTCTCTGCTTTTTAATACTTTGTCTAGGTTTGTCATAGCTTTCCTTCCAGGCAGGCTTCCCTGGTGGCTCAGTTGGTAAAGAATCCACCTGCAATGCGGGAGACGTGGGTTTGATCCCTGGGTTGGGAAGATCTCCTGGAGAAGGGAATGGTTACCCACTCCAGTATTCTGGCCTGAAGAATTCCATGGACTGTATAGTGTATGGGTTCACAAAGTGTCAGACATGACTGAGCGACTTCCACTTCACTTCCTTCCAAGCAGCAAGCATTTTTTAATTTCATGGCTGTAGTCACTGTCTGCAGTGATTTTGGAGCCTCAAAAAATAAAATCTGTCAGTGCTTTCACTTTTTCCCTTTCTATTTGTGATGGGACCAGATGCGATGATTTTAGTTTCTTTTTTAATGTTGAGCTTTAAGTTACTTTTTCAGTCTCCTCCTTCACCTTCATCAAGAGTCTCTTTAGTTCCTCTTCACTTTCTGCCATTAGTATGGTATCATCTGCATATCTGAGGTGGTTGATATTTCTCCCATCAGTCTTGATTCCAGCGTGTGATTCATTCAACCCCACATTTCGTGTGATGTGTTCTGTTAAGTAAGCAGGGTGATAATACATAGCTTTGATCTACTCCTTTCCCAATTTGGAACTAGTCAGTTGTTCCATGTCCAGTTCTAACTATTGCTTCTTGACCTGCATACAGGTTTCTCAGGAGACAAGTAAGGTGGCCTTCCCATCTCTTTGAGAATTTTCCAGTTTGCTGTGATCCACAGAGTCAAAGCCTCTAGCATAGTTAATGAAGCAGAAGTAGATGTCATACTGTTCCTAAGATTCTCACAGCATGAATACTGGAGTGGGTTGCCATTCCCTCCTCCAGTGGACCACGTTTTGTCAGACCTCTTCACTATGACCCATCTATCTTGGGTGGTCCTGCATAGCATAGTTCATAGCTTCACTGAGTTCACTAGCCCCTTTACCATGACAACACTGTGATCATTAAGGGGTTTATTTATATATATATATATGTACACATAAATAAAGCAGACTTGTTTGGGGCTTTTTTTGCTGGGGACCACCAATAGGGAATCCCTTTGGCTCATCCAACCTTAGCTAATGTATCAAACTTTAATTTTAATCATATTTATATCTACATTACTTATTCCACTTCTTAATAATCAGCTAAAGATTTCCTATCCTTTTGGGATGAGTCTCTTTAAAATTTCCACCTTTTGGGGAAGAAGTTTCTAGACTTTCTCTTCAGTTTTTTCTCACTTCCCTGTTAATCAACCTAATAAGCATTAATTAATCTAATGTTTTTATTAGACTCATTTAAGTGAGTCATTAAGCTCATTTAAGTGGAGCTGAGACAAATCAGGCTTCCTAAACTGGTTTACTTTGTTTTAGTTCTTAGATCAGTCATATATATATGTAATTTATTCACCTTCTAATTTGCCTTTTCATATGTGCCAATAAAATAGCTGTTGATAATGAGAACTCTCTAAAAGTTTACCAATTTAGAATCCCTCCAATTTAAAGAATCCATCATCTGCCATCAATTAGTATTATCTTAATAATGACTCAAATCAATAAATGCAAGAGGCACTCCACAAGAGACTGCAGAAGAGGTAGCCTTCATAAGATATAGAAAGTTTACTCTTAAAAATGTCTAAGAAAGTAAAGATCTTCTTTGTACAGGTGGGCACAATGAAACTTAAGATGACAAAGTCCCTTGAGAATTGGCCCAGCCAGACAAAAAGTCTGCTTAGAATTCTAGTCTATTTGTCTGACTGCCAAATGTACACTGTATGCACACATCCTGGATGGCCCAGACCAAGCCCTCAAAACACAGGAAAAACAGGCTGAGATCAGGTAGAATATTTATATCTCAAAGACACAGGGAGAGAAATGCAGGTTCCCCCAGAAAGTCTCTTGTTCCTTTAAGGTCAGAATTCTGAACAGATATTTTCCAAGCTGGTTTTTTCAAGCTGTGCATGCAAAAATGATAATAATAATTTTGGAATGTTGAAAACTCTAATTTGGCCGTTTTTAGAACAACATTTTCTTTAGTTTCCAATTCAGTACTTTTGAGAATACATTCATATATAGTAAATCCTCCCAGGGTCTTTCAACTAAGGATAACCTAGGTGCTGCTTCTGGAAACTATGTTTCAAGGAAAATATACTCCTGTAGCAAGGAGCTTAACACCCCCAAATAAAACTTGGGATCATCAGTCAATAATGGCAGATCCGAGACCCAGAAGAGACTGACCCAAATTCATCTGAACTCTCCAAAGAGGCCTCTCTGCTGGTACCAAGGCTCCAAATTCTAATAGAGTTCAAGTGAAGGAGAGAAGCTTGTTCTGGGTTCTTTCATTGGTCACCAAAACTGTCAACTAAAGAAAACAAAAATCCACAGCCTAAAAGCTAAGAGTTATGTTTTATTTGGTGATTATTGAGAAATGTAGACCGAGAGACAGCTTCTCAGATTGCTGTGATTCAAAAAGGTAAAAGCGGAGCCAGGATATATAGGAGTTTTTGCTGTAAAAAAAAAAAAAAAATATATATATATATATATATATATATATATACACATATATATATATATATCAAGTGGTTACTGCTAATCACAACAAACAGACATCTCAAGTTTATGATTTTAGTGCTTTTCAATGTGTAGGAAAATGCAAGAGTCTGGGTTCACTGAAATTATTCCTTTGATATGTATCAACTCTCTAGGGTCAGTATCCTGCTTTTCTTCATCCTGAATTCCCCTCAGGTCGCTCTGTCCTGGCTGCGGCAGTGACTGACAGCTTGATAGCAGGCAAGTCTTTGTCCACATTGCTCATTTAACTTTCATACATTTCTATTGCTTTTATTTTGTTTTGTTGCTAAGTCTGTCCAACTCTTTTTCAACCCCAAGGACTATAGCCCACCAGGCTCCTCTGTCCATGGAATTTTCCAGGCAAGAATACTGGAGTGGGTTGCCATTTCCTTCTCCAGGGATCTTCCCAGCCCAGGGACTGAACCCCCATCTCTTCTGTCTCCTGCACTGGTGAGCGGATTCTTTACCACTGTGCCACCTAGAAGGCCTGATACATTTCTATATGTGTATACCGAAAAAGAACCAATAAAGATAAAATATGCTGTCAGAATTGATTATTTTAATACATCTTAAGCAATCTGAATATTTTCTTCCTCAGAAATTTCATTCAACACCATGGACTCTGAGAAAGTAGAGCCTGGTTGGTATAAAGCTACTCTATTTTTAACTAAGTTTATTTTCCAGTCTTACTAGAGCCCAAACATTGTAAAGGGTTAAAATATATGTATACCATCTGTATATACATAGTTTAATATGTAAAATTTTACAATTTCTCTCTTCAGTACTATTTAAGAAACTGGGTACTTAATCACTATGAACTCAACTATAGTTTCCTCCTCAATCGTTAAATTTCTATTTTCCCAGATGCCCTACTTTAAAGGTTTCTTTTCAGTATTACAGAAACCACCAAAGAAATCTATGCAAGCAATTAAAGGGCATTGTGTGAGATCTGAGGAAAGCACTGATATATTCACTTGCCTTCATTTTAAATCAATGAACTAATATGGACCTGTATACAATACCCATTTGGTGGGCAAGCTCACCTTGCTTAAAAAGCAAGCTACTTCTGTTAGCCCTTATCTCAAAGCTAGTGAAGTTAATGGTGATTTTTATCCGGAAACCAGATTCATTCAGGCAGCAGGATGGCAGAGCAGCTGAGAGCATTCCAAGGAAAGCCGGAGGGGTGCCATGGCAGTCACCATTGATGGGAGGCTAAAGACGTGTCAATGATTAGGAAGGTCTGACGGCAACTGCAGGAGGCATCACGAGGGCACTTGCCTTGAGGAAAGACCTATTTCTTAGTCCCTGGTTGCTTCATATCACTGGTATCTGTGTGCCCTGCATGCCTGCCCCTCCCGGTACAGTACAAAGAATGATCTTTGTACTATAGCCATTATTCTCTTTGCCTCAAAGGACAGAACACATTGAGTTTATTGCCCTGCTTGGCTGTGCGTAGCCTCTAATCCTAGTCATGGTGGAAACCTGCCCAATCTTTTATCCAAGAGCACACAGCGAAGGGCCAGAGATATTTTTGGTTCTGATTCATTGAGAAACGAAGACAAATATAATAGGAATAAATATGTGAAACTTAAAACACATGAATCACACCCTGATATGGATATAGCTTGGAAAAGGAAATGGCAAACCACTGCATTATTCTTGCTGGGAAAATCCCATGGACAGAGAAGCCAGGAGGGCTACCGTCAGTGGGGCCGCAAAGAGGGGGACAGGACAGCAGAGCACGGCAGCCGCACGCACAGAACCAGGAGGTGTTGTGGGGCCAATGCCCCCAGCCTCCGGGCTGCGGACCCGTGCTTCCTGTCACGTCACGGCAGCTTTAGATTAGAAATAAGGTGCACGATAAACCCAATGTGCTTGAATCATGCTGAAACCATCCTCCCTAGCCCCGGCCCATGGAAAAATTCTCTTTCATGGAATCGGTCCCGGGGTCAAACAGTTGGGGACCGCTGTATAAGGGCACCGTCCTGCTGCCTTTGAGAACCAATGTTCACTCCCTCAGCTTCTGAGAGCTGTAGGTGACTCCCAGCTGAGTCCGTCTCTGAGCGTGGCCCTGGGCAGGAGAGAACTCCCTCCTGAAAGTCCGTGCTTCCTCTTCAGGAGCTGCCAGCATCCAGTGATTGGTTGATAAAGGGGAGCGATGACTCACCCCCTGGGCTTGATACAGGACAACCTCTGGAAGGCCAGCTCAGCTTCAGAAACTCAGAAAATCAGCTGAGCTCTCTCCTACAGCTGCTTCGCATCTCAGCTTCTCTCTCTGCCCAATCCTAGTTCCTTTGCTTCCTTGCAGGGGATTGTTTTCAAGAGCCTTCCTGCAAAAATTCTGAGTGCAAATCTCCACCTCAAACATTGTTTTCCAAGAACTGACTTAAACAGTACCTGTTTCAAAGCAAAGAAAGGCATTCACTGAAGAGAGTTTTATTGAGCTAATTCTCATACTCCCAGTTTTATTAGAAGTATGGTATGTTGAGTAGAAATGGCTTGAACCAGGTAAAGTTTGATTTTTCTCTCATAAAGGAAGTCTACAGGAGACAGTCTAGAGCCGAGATGATAGTGCCATGAAATCCCTCCTCAGAAATGTACGTTTCTTCTGTCTTTTTTCTTCACCATGTTGAGCGTTTGACCTCCATCCTCATTTCAGCTTAGAATCCAAAACAGCTGCTGAAGCTCCTGCCATCATGTCTGCCTGCAGGTAAAGGAAAGATAGAGGACAAAAAAGTTCTTTCTTTGTAGTTGTCAACCATCTTTAAAGACTACTTACCAAATCCAGTCCATAAACTTCCACAAATGTCCCTCTGGTGACTGCTGTCTGCCAGTGAGGAGGGAAAATAATTTTTAGTTGGGTCCATGCCATCCATGATAATATTTATATCAGTTTCTAGCAAAAAAAAGGGGAGAATTACTAATGAAAAATGAGGAGAATGCAACTAGCAGGCTCTGCCTTACATAGGTTAAAAGTTTCTACTTAAAAAAAATAGAGAGAAAGCAAGAATGATAAGTAGTATCTGACCACAGGCTCCATGTGTGGAGGTAACAAGAAGTGATGAGAACTATGTTGAGCCAGAGAACACATCTAGTCTAATGGGCACAGCAGAGCCTGCCTGGCCATGTGCGAATGAAGTCCAGTTTGGTTTGCCATTCCAATTTTCCAAGAGAAACTAGCAATCCAGATTTTTATGTGAATTTTCCTTACTTTAAAATCAGCACCCACATATTAATAAAATTCTATGTCTAAATTTTGTAATCTGGATCTCACCTCCAGTTTGCAATTTCTGATAGAAGAGTCAGTTTTCCTTGGGGCAACTTTTTAGTGTATGTGCTGTAAAATAAGAAATGGACTGTGTATCAAATCATGTTGTATACCTGAAACTAATGTAATGACATAAGTCAATTATACCTCAATTAGAAAAAAAAAAAAAAAAGAAATGAACTCCATTCCTTTGAAAAGGTGTGGGAGGAACAATGTGAAGTGAAGGGGCAGGAAACCAGATCCTTCAATCAGGGCAAAAAGTGAAAAGTACAAAGTGAAGTGGTTCAGTCGTGTTTGACTCTTTGCAACCCCATGGACAGTAGCTTAGCAAGCTCCGGGTCCATGGGATTTTCCACGCAAGAATACTGTCATTTCCTTCTCCAGGGGATCTTCCCAACCCAGGGGTCGAACGCGGGTCTCCTACATTACAGACAGACGCTTTACCGTCTGAGCCACTAGGAAAGCCCCAATCAGGGCAAACTCGTGTACATAATCTATGAGCAGCGATCCCGAAACCACCCGTCACCTAGCCCTTATACCCCCTCTGCCATTCAGAAAGGGCTTGCTCTGAAGTCGGCGGGGGGCGGGAGGAGTGAGGGTGGGAGTAGGTAAGCAGTAATTTTACATGCACAGTTCTGGATAATTAACCCCTGCCTGCCCTCAAAGTGCTGAGGCACAAACCTGTTCAAATTTCAACTGCATGTCCATTCCTTGTAGTTTTCTTTTGTAACCAGCAGATGGCAGCAAATATTGATCGGATTTGGGCACTTACTTTACACGTTTATTGGAGAAGGGAATAGCAACCCATTCCAGTATTCCTGTCTGGAGAATCCCATGGACTGAGAAGCCTGGCGGACCACAGTCCATAGGGTCACAAAGAGTCGGACATGACTGAAGTGACTTAGCATGCATGCATAGCATTACACCTTTATACTTCTTGTTGATTCATATTCTTTGCTTTGTGTCAGTAAAAACGAGTCATTCACATTTGCCTCACTCATTGCTTTTCACACTAACAAGCATTTTACACCTGATTTATACTTTTGAAATGATCATCGTGAAAGTCAACTATATGAAATAATGGAGCAAACATCTTAATTTATTCCTTGATAACACAAGGATTATTGAGGCTTCAACAATAGTGAAACGAGAACTTCCAGATGTTCAAGCTGGATTTAGAAAAGGCAGAGGAACCAGAGATCAAATTGCCAACATCCGTTGGATCATCGAAAAAGCAAGAGAGTTCCAGAAAAATGTCTACTTCTGCTTTATAGACTACGCCAAAGCGTTTGATTGCGTGTATCACAACAAACTGTGGAAAATTCTTAAAGAGATGGGAATACCAGACCACCTTACCTGCCTCCTGAGAAATCTGTATGCAGGTCAAGAAGCAACAGTTAGAGCTGGATATGAAACAATGGACTGGTTCCAAATAGGGAAAGGAGTATGTCAAGGCTGTGTATTGTCACCCTGCTTATTTAACTTATATGCAGAGTACATCATGCGAAATGCCGGGCTGGATGAAGCACAAACTGGAATCAAGATTGCTGGGAGAAATATCAATAACTTCAGATATGCAGATGACACCACCCTTATGGCAGAAAGCAAAGAGGATTTGAAGAGCCTCTTGAGGAAAGTGAAAGAAGAAAGTGAAAAGGCTGGCTTAAGCCTCAACATTCAGAAAACTAAGATCATGGCATCTGGTCCCATCACTTCATGGCAAATAGATGGGGAAACACTGGAAACAGTGACAGACTTTATTTTCTTGGGCTCCAAAATCACTGCAGATGGTGACTGCGGTCATGAAATTAAAAGATACTTGCTCCTTGGAAGAAAAACTATGACCACCCTAGACAGCATATTAAAAAGCAGAGACGTTACTTTGTCGACAAAGGTCCATCTAGTCAAAGCTATGGTTTTTCCAGTTGTCATGTATGGATGTGAGAGTTAGACTATAAAGAAAGCTGAGTGCCAAGAACTGATGCTTTTGAACTGTGGTGTTGGAGAAGACTCTTGAGAGTCCCTTGGATAGCAAGGAGATCCAACCAGTTCATCCTAAAGAAAATTAGTCCTGAATATTCACTGAAAGAACTGATGCTGAAACTGAAGCTCTAATACTTTAGCCACCTGATGTGAAGAACGGACTCATTGGAAAAGAGGCTGATGCTGAGAAAGATTGAAGGTGGGAGAAGAGGAAGACAGAGGATGAGATGGTTGGATGACATCACTAACTCAATGGACATGAATTTGAGCAAGCTCTGGGTATTCATGATGGACTGGGAGGCCTGGTATGCTGCAGTCCATGGGGTCACAAAGAGTCGGACATGACTAAGTGATTGAACTTTACTGACACAAGGATACAGTTTAATATACACCACAAAATAAGGATTACCTATTTAATCTTGACTCTGAGAGTTGCTCTTAATACAAGACTATGTATTTTTTAATGTTTCTAAATAGAACACAACCACTTTAGTATATGAATATTTACTATTATTATTTTATGAATAATATCCACATTTGCCCAAATCCATCCCTTTTAAAATGCACAGCATCTTTTTACTCACCTGGAGATGCAAATAATGAGATATATATTGGGAATAATTATTAAGAAAATCTGCTATGTGGCATTAAGTTAAACTCTTTTTGTATTATCTTCTGAAGAATAAGTTTTTTGAGTTTTTGTTATGTCAGCAGTGATTATGGCATAAATAGATCTCTTTGAAGAGAAACAAATGCCATACTCAATAAAGTAATGGAGATCTTAGTGGAGACTACATCTGAGGAACAATTACTTCCTGACTTCATGGTTCAACATTTTATACAACGTAAACTAAAATCTCAATAATTTATGAAGAAGGAAATATGGAAAATGAGCAATCAGGCTACATGAGAAATAAGAATTACCAGTGCCTGCAGACGCCAACCCCTCCCCCCCCATCACCTCATGGGAAATAGATGGGGAAACAGTGGAAACAGTGTCAGACTTTATTTTTTGGGCTCCAAAATCACTGCAGATAGTGACTGCAGCCATGAAATTAAAAGACTCTTACTCCTTGGAAGGAAAGTTATGACCAACCTAGATAGCATATTAAAAAGCAGAGACATTACTTTGCCAACAAAGGTCCATTTGGTCAAGGCCATGGTTTTTCCAGTGGTCATGTATGGATGTGAGAGTTGGACTGTGAAGAAAGCTGAGCGCCGAAAAATTGATGTTTTTGAACTGTAGTGTTGGAGAAGACTCTTGAGAGTCCCTTGGACTGCAGGGAGATCCAACCAGTCCATCCTGAAGGAGATAAGTCCTGGGTGTTCATTGGAAGGACTGATGCTAAAGCTGAAACTCCAATACTCTGGCCACCTCATGTGAAGAGTTGACTCATTGGAAAAGACCCTGATGTTTGGAGGGATTGGGGGCAGGAGGAGAAAGGGATGACAGAGGATGAGATGGTTGGATGGCATCACCGACTCGGTGGGCATGAGTTTGAGTAAACTCCGGGAGTTGGTGATGGACAGGGAGGCCTGGCGTGCTGCGATTCATGGGGTCGCAAAGAGTCAGACACGACTGAGCGACTGAACTGACTGACTGACTGACTGACTGATGCCAACAGCATTTACATCTAAGTTGTTTGGGTTTATTAAGAGATGCAATGAAACTTAAAAATGATTGTTTTCGTGTATGAAAAAGTAACAGACGGAGGAAGATTCCATGATAGTTCTAAAATAATCAAAATTTTTGTGAAGTTTAAAAAAAACAACAAGAAAGGAGCACATTTGTTATGGATTGCATCTCTGAATTACAGAATCAGAAAAGTTGAATGAGTGTGGAAATTTTCCTTGTTGTAGCTTTGAGCCTGCCAGAATCCTATGAATTTCTTTTTCTTTGGCCATGTTTATCCGGCCTTTGCTTGATTGCATCCACTGATCCAGAGCTCTGTACGTTTTACTGTAAGATTTTATGTTCAAACAGCTCTCCTTGTTATAAATTCCCTCTTTACAGAGATCTGAAACTGGTCTTCCTGTCATATCTGCTCATCAGTCTCTTCTGGAGGAATAGTTTTAAACATTTTTATTTTGGGTCACAGACTGCTTTGTGAGATTTATGTAAGTTATGTACCCTCATCTTAGAAAAAAGGCATTCCTACTACTGAAAGGATAACATCTTTTCTACGAGTTAATTCTTCAAAATGTTACAACAACATCACATTCTTCTTAAAAACAACCTTACTAATTTCTTCAATTTCTGCTTTCCTTCCTTTCTTCCTCTCTCTTCCCCTTCATTCACTTTTCTGGAACAAGCATCGTCCTAAAACCTGTTCTGTACCAGTTACCATGTTGGACACGGGACAGCAAGAGGACTAAGATACTGTTCTGTGCTTGAGGAGTTCACAGCTTGACTGGGGAGACAGATCTGTGAACAGATGAGTGGTACTTAGTTGCTCAGTCGTGTCTGACTCTGCAACCCCATGGACTGTAGCCTGCTAGGCTCCTCTGTCCGTGGAGACTCTCCAGGCAAGAATACTGGAGTGGGTTGCCAAGCCCTCCTCTAGGGGATCTTCCGTTGAACCGGGATCTCCTGCATTGCAGGCGGATTCTTTACCGACTGAGCTATCAGGGAAGCCCACACAGTTCCTTTAGGCATTGGAAATATGGGTCTGAAATTTGGGACAGAAGCCTCCACTGGAAATAAAAGATTTGGAATTTTTGTCCTCGGCGGCCAGTCCTGAGAATGGATGAGTTCTTATGGAAGAGGCACATAGTGGGTGAAGAACATGGAAAGCCACCAAGGAGAGAACTCAGGGGAATACTGGCATTTAAAGGGCACTGGAAGAGGAGGAGGAGGAAGCGTTAATGAAGACAATTGACAGTAGAAAGTTGGAAAAGAAAACTCCAGGGTATTAACAGCAACAGAAAAAGCTATCACTCTTTAAAAAAAATTGGAATGCCCAGTAAGCCCCAGGCATTCTGCTAATTGCTAATCTTATTTCTGCCCCGCCCCCTGCCCTGCTGGCCACTCTGAATAGCCCGTTGCCCAGGGCTATCCTTTTCTGTTGATCTATGGCCACCCCTACAAGTCAAGGCCCCTCCCATGCCTGAATGTTTCTTGCTCCTTATTAGTTTCCATTGGCTAGGTGTTTATGTTTGCACTAGTGCCACGCCATTTATATTGCTCAATTATAAATCCTTTCAAACATTCTCTCCCTTGATTCCACGATAAATATAAGTTACTGTCATATTTCAATTGCACAAAGTTGTTGGCACATTTTCAGTCCTATAGGTATGTGCTGCATAGATGTATTGATTTAGAAATCCTTTCTCTGTGATGCCACCTCTAAAATGAAATTAGAGAAAGGGTTAACATACTATGTGATGCACTTTATCTCATTCCTCTTTGGACCTACATAAATCATATTCTCTTAGACAGTGATTCCCAAACCTGGCTGGGTATCAGAATCACCTGGGGAACTTTTTAAAAAATGTAAATTCCAGAGCCCCATCCCAGATGTACTGAACTGGGTAGCAAGGGACATTTGGGGCCAAGAAATAGGTATGTGCAATATTAATAAAATATTCCTTAGGTGATTTTGATGTGTTCACTTCATGACTGCCATTTGGGAATCCTTGACTAGGGTTAGAAACTTCTGAGAACGTTGACTAAAGATTGTCAGTGATTTTAGAGTGCTATTTTGCGATTCTTTCTCAGAAAGCAAGCAATTTTTAAAAAATCTTGCTGTTTTTCTTCTTGTTTATTTATAAACAATAATGTTATAAAAATTACAAACATTGTACAAATAAAAAGGAAGGTAATGTAGCTTCATAATTTCCTTTTGATATGAACAATTCGGTGAACACTTAGTATTTTTTTTCCTAATGCACTTGCTAGGTTATTTTTTCTGAAAAAAAATTAGATTATATTACACTTTGGGAGGGGCTTCCCTGATGGTTCAGACAGTTGAGAATCTGTCTGCAGTGTAGGAGACTGGGATTCAATCCCTGGGTCAGGAAGATCCCCTGGAGAAGGGAATGGCAACCCACACCAGTATTCCTGCCTAGAGAATCCCATGGACAGAGGAGCCCGGCGAGCTATAGTCGATGGAGTCACAAAGAGTCGGACATGACTGAGTGACTAACACTAACTATACTTTGGGAATCCAGACTAAGAGCCTACATTTGGGAGCCAAGCTTATCTGGGTTCAGATCTCACATCTAGTCCTTACTGGCATCCTTGGGCAAATTATTAAACCCTCTGAGTCTCAAATGGGAATAAAAATACTACCTATGTCATAAAGTAGAGGGCTTAGTACAACATGCAAAATGAATTCTCAATAAATATTAACTTTTTATTATGGTTATTATAATGGCTTCCCAGGTGGCGCTAGTGGTAAAGAACCCGCATGCCAATGCGGGAGACACGAGAGATGCGGGAGACGTGAGAGATGTGGGTTGGATCCCTGGGTCGGGAAGATCCCCTGGAGAAGGGAATGCAACCCACTCCAGTATTCTTGCCTGGAAAATCTCATGGACAGAGGAGCCTGGCAGGCTACAGTATGTGGGGTCACAAAGAGTCGGACATGACTGAAGCCACTTATCACACCTTGGTTATTGTCATAATTGCAATTGCTACCACTAAACCTGCTAATACTATAGGCATTTTTATCTAATATATATTGAACATCCTATTACTATAAGCTTTTCTTAATTCTTGTATATTTATGTGCAACAATTTATTTAACAAATGCCTTACTCACACTTACTTGGTTTTCCCCCCCAGTTTTTCATGATTGTAAACAATCCTGCAGGGAATATCCTTGTACATATGTCTTTTCATATTTGTGTAAGTGTCTCTCCAATACAGGGGATTTTTGAGTCAATGAGTATGAATATTTTAATAAACTTCTTCCCATTAGCTCCACAGTTTATTTATAAATAAAATGATAAATCATCTAATAGTGTAGGAGACTGTTTCTTCACATACTTGTCCAAACTGGATATTAGTATTCTTCCCAAGTTTTGCTAATAAGCTAGGCAAAATTATATATCATTGTTGTATTGTTTTGCATTTATTTAATTATTAGAGAAAGGAAGCATTTAAAATAATCTATTTGTATCTCTTTTTTAAATTTAGCTTTGTATTTTCCTGTGTGCTCCCTGGTTTATCTTCTTTTTAAAGAATAGTTTTCCTTTTTTACCTTACTCTTTTCATTTTTTTTCTTCCATTCACCTTCTAATTTTCTTTCTCCTTGATTTAGCATTTTAATGATATTTTATGTCAAGGTCATTTTCTATATTCCCTTAATATTAAGTGTTCTCTCAGCCCCTTCAATTTATTTTCTCTTTATTTGCCTTTTTTTAAGCAGAAAACTCCAAATGATTTCATCCCACGATTTATTCAAGTCAGTGTTTTCTTCTTCCCTGAGGTTTGCTTGTAGAAGAGGAGAGGTTACGAGTATTATAGCTTTCTCAATACCCGTTTGAAATGGAAAAGAGCTGGTTTGTTACATATTTCCTTCCTTCCCAAATCAAGGTCTTTTCTGCAGCATGTTATTGTTTCCTTGACTTTCCAGATATTACTCATCCGCGATAGAAAATGTTACAGCTTGTGTGAGTGCCAGCAGCAGCCAATTATATCCTAAATGACGTGCGTTGGCATGAGCAGGGTTGGCAGAACACGTTCTGCTTTGGTGAGATGAAAATTTGCTTCAATATGTGTGCCTGTGTGGGATTGACCACGAACAAAATCACATCAGTGTAGGAACGAAAGCAGTTGTTGCCACACACTATTAAACAATCATGACATCATTAAAAACCAAATGGTATTTTAGATGTTACTGTTACAGGATATTACAATAACAATGTCACCGAGAGGGCTCCATTCTTAATATTCCAAATTCACTATATTCTAATTTTACTGAAGCTACTATCTTTTCCTTGTCTTATGCAAAGATAATATATAGATAAACACCCTAAACAAACATGTAATGTATTTAAAGTTTATGTTAAATAAATTAAAATCATTTGGTGTTTATTGTGAAGGTAATTTGTACCTTCAAGATACATTTTCACATTTTTCAAGTTGAATTAAGTTAGTTCATCCTTAGAATTCCAATTTTTTAAGAGCCTAAATCATTAAAATAATAACTAACTGAAAAAAATGTTTTTGGTGGCTTATATTGTAAAAGTTCAAATGTATGAGGTACACAAAAACATTATTACCATTACATCTAACCTTAAAGTGATAATGTCATAGTTAAAATCAAAACTTTTTACATTAAAATGGTACACAGCCATTGAAATATGATTAGAAAAACTACATGGAGATAAGGAAATATTTGTCACCATGTAAAGCGAAGAGTTGGACTCATTGGAAAAGACCCTGATGCTGGGACGGATTGGGGGCAGGAGGAGAAGGGGACGACAGAGGATGAGATGGCTGGATGGCATCACTGACTCAATGGACATGGGTTTGAGTAAACACCGGGAGTTGGTGATGGACAGGGAGGCCTGGCGTGCTGCGATTCATGGGGTCACTAAGAGTCGGACATGACTGAGCGACTGAACTGAACTGAACTGAACTGAACTGAAAGTGAATAAGTGGAGAAGGAAATGGCAACCCATTCCAATATTCTTGCCTGGAGAATCCCATAGACAGAGGAATCTTGTGGGCTACAGTCCATGGGGTTGCAAAGAGTCAGACATGACTGAAGTGACTGAACACACACACAGAAAGTGAATAAGGTATAATATTAATACGATCAGTGGCTTAACTATAAAGTCCAATGAAAATAATTACCTTCTATTTGGGGGATTAAGTTCTCTTCATCCTGCTATTATATTGTCTTTTCAATAAAAAGATTTTTGTATAATAAATCTAAACAATGGCTCAATGCTTATTCAGTAATTCAACAGTTCTATCTTTCATTAAACAAAAATCGGTAACAGTCACCTGACTCATGTTTGTATTTTGCAATTAATCTCCAGAGTGCATTTATTCCCTATCTTCTTAATAATCTTAGAAACTTGGCCTGAGTAGCTTTGGCTAGAAACAAGGGTCATATTTAAAATATTAAAAAATCAGTGAGTCAGAAGAAACAATAAACAAAGAGAACAGACACATCCATAACTGAGTGCAGAGGCTGAATATCCATGTTGAACGAAAGTGAAAATGTGCATCTAGAAACAGTCTGCAGGGAGCCCTGGTTTTTTGGACACCAACACAGTTTGATTAATAAAACAAACACTTGATTTGTAAAGAGAAGGCACAGGTTCTGATTCCAACTTTGCTGCATAACTCCATTGAGTTTTATTTTCTAGATTGATGAAAATAAACTATTGAAAGAATGAGGTAATACATTTGGGAAAATACTGGACATTTTCGAGTACAACAGAATCCATAAGATCTTAGTCATTAATGAAGTGTTAACATGTTTATTTACCTGTATGCAGTAGACACAATAAATATCCCTGTTTTTCTCACATATGTCACTTTATAAGTCTAGTAACTGAATGCTGACTTTTAAAATAATGCAGATTTCAGATGCTATATACTGAATTAGTCAGAAATCTGTCCTTGTGAATTATGAATGAATAAAACCAGTCCATCCTAAAGGAGATCAGTCCTGGGTGTTCATTGGAAGGACTGATGTTGAAGCTGAAACTCCAATACTTTGGCCACCTGATGGGAAGAACTGACTCATTTGAAAAGACCCTGATGCTGGGAAAGATTGAGGGCAGGAGGAGAAGGGAACGACAGAGGATGAGATGGTTGGATGGCATCACTGACTCAATGGACATGAGTTTGAGTAAACTCCGGGAGTTGGTGATGGACAGGGAGGCCTGGTGTGCTGCAGTCCATGGGGTCGCAAAGACATGACTGAGTGCCTGAACCGAACTGAACTGAAAACTGCCAAATGTGTAGGAAGTTATCTTCTTTAATTATAAAACCATATTTGTGTTAAGTGAAGTAAGAAGCATATACCGCATATGGTCACAAGGCTCAGAGTTAAGACACGTATTTCCTGTGTTAAATTCTTCCAGGATTGATTAAAGTTTGCTAAACATTTATAAATAGTGTGGATATTTTATTAATTCTATGGAGTTCTGCTATTTTTTCTCATTTCTCATTCATTTTTCTTTCTTCAGTATTCTCTAAGCCACGATGTCAATGTGGAGTTTTGGTTGGTCTCCTGGTCCATTTGATCTCAGCTATGACATTTCACTGGGATGTCGACTTGCAGATTCTCTGGGTTTTTAGACATGTATTTAATATAAAGCAGTTGTATATACTTCTAAGACTTCTAGAGCCTTCAACTTTTGACTTACCTTGAAAATGCTTAGAAAGCACCACAAAGTTAAGTAAGTGGTGCGAAGTAAAGCAAAAGTCTTCATGAAAATATTTGGCACTCAAACTTAGCATACTACAAAAATTTTGAACTTAATTTTAGAAAACCTACTTAAGCAAATGCTCAGAAACTCAAACAATTCTTATCTCACTATATGGATCACCTATTAGTGTCAACTTTTAAAAAGTACTTGACAATCATCTCTGGATAACAATATGTCTATATATTATAGGTATAATTATATATATTGTATATCTATGTATTTGGATATATGTCTAGGAATAGTACTAGGGACAGAATTAGTAATTGCAGTAGGAAAGAAAATTTTGAATACCTTATAGAGAGTGTAACCCAAAACAGTGTTTATGTGTCCCAAATGGTTAAAACAAATCTTGCCTTATTTGCATTTTATCACCAAAAAGCAATATTGTCCTAAACCCCCACAACTTAAGTATTTATGTCAATTACAAGTCTCGTTTATTATTTAAAGAAAACACATGTATTATATCCTAAAGAGTCTCTTCTCATAAGAATTACTTAATTTTTCTAACATTGAAACCATATGGTATTACAGATAGATCCTGTCATGTAATCTATCTTAATACAAATACACATACAGCTCATGTTTTCATGTGTCCTTTACAAAATATCAACTCGTTTTATACACAAGCACACAAACAATAATAATAATACTGTTACAATCACACAGTATAATCTTAATGATTCTTCTTTCCAAGGAAATGATTGAGATGCTTATGTGAACTAAGGCGGAGGCTCTATCCTCCCCACACTTCCTCTTCAGGGGTTTGCTTCTGACAGAGAATATGTCGCATTGCCACATCAAAAATAACTATATACACATAAACATACGAGCACAACAAACGTCAAATCTGCACCTTTCTCTGTTCTTTTCGATATTTTCATCTTCTAGTTTTGAAGGAATTAATATTTTTGTATAACATCATATTTTGGCTCTGTGTTATCTTTCATGGTTCCCAAATCAGGAATCGCGAAATTACATCCTACTGTTTCCTATACACATTTGTAGCTGTAGTCGAGCTAATTTTCACTATGTTCGAAAGAAACAAACCAAAAAAAACCACAATGGTTCCATCTTACTTTTTTTTTTTTCCAACTGTCAACCTCTCATCTACAAGTTATAATATGTTGGGCAAGCCAGCCTCTCTGGGCATCAGCTTCTCCTCTATAGAACAGTTGCTTAAAGACCTGATTGTGAAATGCTGTGTTTTACCCCATAGAGTCCATTACTCTTAGAAACCTTTTCCCGAGGATGATACAAAAATGGACTTACTATACCCTGAGATTGTCACTGTTTCCTTTTGAATTGTTTATCTTAAACTGACTTGAATTCTGTTTCCCAAACTGTTATGTTAATTTCTTTGCCTTGTGACTATTGTGTTTGTTTTATTTATGGCTTTGCCTCACCTCTTCAACCAGAAATGTTTGTATACTCCTCTAGCACCAACTCTGATTTCCCTCCACGTGATCCCTCACCTCTTATTTCTTTGCGGTGGCCTCTGTAAGTAAAAACTTTGTCTTGACCATGTATCTGGTCTTGGACCCTGCACCTTTGGCAGGAGCACTTGGGGCCCATGCCTTTGCCAGTTTACTCTCCCAGGAGTGGGAAGTTGCCATTATGATTCTCTGTTCTCTTACCTACACATATCTCTATTTCTTACACAAATGCTGCCCATCCTTCAAAGATCAGCTCAAGTTCTAAAAATTATATGAAAATTTCCTACCTTTACTGTATCAATTATCATTGATCTTTTCCATTTTGGACTCTTACCTGCATCACATCTGGCATCAGACTACAGGATAAATTTTCTTTTTAGTAAACTTAAAGGTCATTTTGTCAACTTACACCATGAAAGACTCTTTCCTATTCCTCACCAAATCTTAGTTGGGAAAATAGTCATCCTATTTGAATGAAACAAGTATCTGAAATATCATTTTCTTCTCTAGACATATCGACTCTGGGATATTTCCAATGAATGTGTATCAACTCATTTTTAGAAAATGTAAAATGAATTCCCAGGAGAGAGGAAATTTCTACTGTTCAGAGCACACCTGCTTTCAGCTTGAGGTAAAGGTCAGGCATAGAGGATTCAGACTAAGGGAGGAGGTAGGATGTTTAATGGATGGATGATGGGAATCTTTTTCTGAGGCTTCCCAGTGGAGACAAAGAGGTGATATTCTGAACAGTTTACTCTTTAGAGGATGAAACTTTTACACGTACAGGTCACTTTTTTCCTATTAAATACTTCATGATGATGATACATAAGTAGGTTAAAGATGACTCCAGTACTTGGTCCCTATATTGCCTACTTCTTTCCAGTGAGCTAGGACTATTAGTTCAAAGCCCACTGATGCCAAATTCAAATTTTTACCTATCTAAGTGCTTTGAATATAGCCCCAATAGACAGATTTTTAGCCATTAAGAGCTATGTGTTTTGCATACTCCACAAAACTGCATCTAACATCTGCTAGCCATAAATAAGGTAATCCTTGTAGCTATAAAAGACCCCAGACCACTGCAGCCCTTTGGAGCTCTCTGACCCAAAGACTCCCCTGTTTGCTGCTGGGCAACATTGCTCAGACATGTGAATCCCCTCTCAAATTCCCTTCTCCTCTGAGAACTCTGCCTCTCTTTCTTTTCTGAGTGGCTCACTGTCTCTGGAAGGTCTCCTGCTGTGTGAGACTTCCTCTCTCAAGCAAGCTTGTCCCAGTGCTGCCCAACAAAACTTGTGCAATACTATCATCTCCTGGGCCTGGCTTTTTCCAGCTCACATCTGAAATCCTCAAACTCACCACAGATGTGCATGGTAAAAGTTAAAGCAGTACCGAATTTAGCCTCCTTTCCTCCTCACACCTCTAGTCACCCTATCTACATGATTAAATGAACTTAGTGCATAATTACAAATTAAATCATTTGGCTCTAAACACATTTTCCCCTAAAAATTGAAGTCTCAATTTCAATCAGTACATCTGCCTGGGAAGTGGAAGAATCATTCATGTTGATAGGATCAAAATTTATGGAATGTATCTCTAAACCTTAAAGGATCTGTTTGAAAGGACCACATTCCTTTCTACCATTAGCCATTTTTCATGGAGCATTTTCCCTTCTGCATCTTCTCATCCTTCAAATTCTAGTTTAAATGCCCTTTCTGGGACTTCCCTGGCAGTCTGGTGGTAAAGGCTCCATGCTCCCAATGCAGGGGTCATGGGTTCCATCCTTGGTCAGAGAACTAAGATCCTGAATGCTGGACAGCATGGCCAAAAAAAAAAGTCCTTTCCTAGTGCTTATCCATCTCCTGGGCTGACAGAGGCCATTCCCACTAGACTCTCAAAGTACCCTATTCTACTCTTTTTAGCACTGAACAAAATTGGTAGTCATACATGTATTTATTTAGCACGATGTCTGCTACATATTAGACACACTACAGAGTTGATTACATAAAATATAATTCCTTTGGGTTCTAACATTATACAATTTTATGAAATGGTAAGTTCTAAAGAAGTCACAAATGTGTGCTTTTTTTTTTTTCCCACAGATGTGTTTTTATCTTTATAATTCATGAGGTTACTGTAAATACTTAGCCACAAAAACATACGTGTCTGGACAAAACTTGACTTTCCCTAGTCATTTTCATCCATATTCTTGGGAGACAAGTATCTGATCCATCCCTGACCCTTGTCATGTTGACTCCATAGCAACCCTTCTCTGTTTTGAACTCTCCACAAGTCTTACCTTATAACTTAGAAGTGCAAAAAGTGTGAGAGAAGGCAATTAATACATCCAGATCTCTGCTCCAGTGTAGGTACAGGTTAAATGTCTTTTTATTTTTACTACAACAGACTTTATGACTGCAATAAAGATGTGAGTGGTTTCCTCAAACATAAACATCTGAACCAGAGAGGTGGGTTACATTCTAATAGCCTGTGGCTGCTGTCAGAAATAATTTAATGCTTAGAGCTTTGTTGGCTGACCCAAGTCTTTTGAAGGCGTGAAGCATGCTACTTACACCATCATGGCTGCCCAGAATCCACTCATTTATGTGAGGTGTTCTGTAGTGCTGCTCAATGAAGGCAAGAAGCCTGAACTTGGTAATTGAGAATGAATGTCAAGTAGTGTCAAGGCGCCTCAATTCATAAGGCTGATAACTCCTTCTGTGATTGCATTTCCATTTTTACAGCTGCTTCAGTGGCCAAGTTTGTAGCCTTGTTTGGCAAAGTGTATACATTTCAGGACTCTTGGCACTGCCTGAAAAGGAGCTGGTCGTTTTATTCATTTTTAAGGATTGTGGAATTTTCCAACTATTGTGAAGATCAGTTTTATAACATTTATAAAGAGATAGAAAGAAGAGAGAAACTTTTTAAAGGACAAGAAATAAAAGAAAAGCGTTCATCTTTGTGCTGCTCTCCCAGCAATCACACATTTGAGAAACTTCTGACATTGGCAATAGATTTCTTTCAGAGAAAGAAACTTCCTTAACTGAAAACATACAAATGATTAAATGATAGTGAAGAATAAATTCAATTTCTAAAATGGTTTGCAACTATAGTCGTTTAAATTGAATAATATACGTGTTATCTCTAGCAGAGGGTCTAGCTTCTCTTTCTGTAAAGAGCTAGAAAGTAAATATTTTAGGCTATGGAAGCCAAATAGTGCCTGTGGCAGCTACTCTGCTTTGGCATTGCACAAAAGCAGCTATAAAAATATGTGAACGAGTGAGCATGGCTGTGTCCCAGTGAAGCTTATTTGTGGGCACTGAGATTAGAAATTTTAAAATCTTCTTGTATGTCATGAATGGGCTTCCCAGGCGGCGCAGTGGTAAAGAATCTGCCTACCAATGCAGGAGATGCAGGCGACGTGGGTTTGATCCCTGGGTCGGGAAGATCCTCTGGAGGAGGAAATGGCAATCCACTCCAGTATTCTTGCCCAGAGAATCCATGGACAGAGGAGCTTGGCCAGCTACAGTCCATAGTGTTGCAAAGAGTAGGACACAACTGAGCGACTGAGCATGTATGTCATGAATATTATTTTTCTTTTAATTCTTTTTAACTATTTAAAAATGTGAAAACCATTCTTAGCTCATGTGTTGTACAGTTAACAGGTGGTATGCTGGATTTGGCTCACAGTCCTGGTTTGCTGATTCCAGGTTTAAACATGGTAGATGCTCCATATGTGTACCTGAACCGTTTCTAAAAAAGTTATGTCTCATGGGCCAGCCACCTTGATGGGCAGGAACTGAATCATACTTAGCAGGGTCTTTGGTCGGCACTTTATGCAAGAGTCTCTGAGCTTTGAGCTACACATAGTAGTATCTGTTTTTTATCAACTATTTGCTCCACAGACAGAAAACTATCTGGGTAAAGTTAATAGATAGAGGGAGGCATGAACTGTCTCAAAGACTCACCCCTCACCTTCCTGCCCTGCTCTTTCAAAAAACATTTTTCATTTTGTTTCTTGGACTGATCTGGATCTCAGATATGATATAAAGAATATTGTGACTGAATATTACTCTGAAGTCAAGGTACCTTCTTATTTTTTTTCAAGGTACCTTCTTAAAGAGATGTAATGGTGAAGATCGGAAAGCAATTTGTAAACCTGCAAAACTGAAAATTTAGTTTACTGCATATGGTTGGTTTTTACTTAATGCTGAGTCTACCTACTGCCTTCTTTTCTCCCGAATTACGTAAAATCAATTAGCAGAACTTCTCTTTCGTTAGAAGTTTTTAAAAAGAGATTTTGATTTTAAAGGATCTTTTAGGGAGAGTCTATTTTTTTCTTATTGTTTTATAAATTGTCTTGGTTGCAGAAATATGGAAATCAGCTGAAAAGATGTATTGATTAATTATTTTTATCTTTTCCCTGAGAGTAGAAACCTGAGACTTAACTCTAATAGTTGAGAAATTAAAAACAAAGCAAACAAAAAAGCCCAAAACATTGAAGTTGTTTTCACAAAATCAATCTGGGTGCCCCCTTAGTGAGACTGGGGCTGCTGTAGAGATGTCCAATTGTAAACCATTTTGTGCTGACTGTATACCAAAGGGTGGTAATGCTGAGAATCAAGTCCACTGAACTGCAAGAGTGACTGTCTAGTTTGTCCAAGAAAAGGAATTAATATATAAAGCACATACTCAAAATCCAGTTTGAGATTTACATAACAAATTCTAGTAGTTTAAGGAAGCAGCTTCAACTATGGGATACTTGATAATTTTGAACATAACTTTGAGAGTCAGTATAAAAGCTTTTATAGTTTTGTTGTGCCACTATTATTCTTAGAGAGCAAATGACAAAGGTCATGTTTGCTTTCATGTATTTCCTGTGCTTAGGGAGGCCCAAATAAAACTACATCAAGGATCTGGATAAAAGTTTCAGGCATTTATTTACATGTTTCCCAATCACAAAGTCAGCTTACTATCTAGATGTTTCCCAGTAACAAATATGATGATAATTGAGGAGGTCTTTGGTTTGGCCTCGGATGTCAGCCATTGTCTGGGTGTCTGAGGCTATTTAGCATTTCTATGCCACTTTAGAGATGCTTTCAGACTTTGGGTGGCTAACAAGCTGTTTTGTATGACACTAAGAATCTTAATCTGATCAAATGGTGGTGCTGAAAGGCTCCCTTGGTTTTTAATATGATGATCTAATGCTAGGAAATTGCAGTCCCTTGTTTCTATACATAGATCAAGACATTTTATTCTGGACATAGACTGTCACCTCTGCTCTTGAAGATTAGAGGATCTCAAGGCCACAGGAGAAGTGTAAATGTCTTTATTTTGTCTACAAGCATCCTTCCTCCTACTCCCATCCTGAACACATTTGACTCCAAAGCACAGCCTTAATAGAAAAATGGATGGTTCATGTAGTTTTAGTTATAAATTGCATATTGTTGGATATTTAAATAATTGCTTATGAATGACACAGCTAGATTTATTTTTAAATGTTGTTTTGTTTATAAGCTTTCCATTTGCCAGCTGTTTATATGCTCTATTCTCAGCCTTTAGATGTTGTGAAAGTGACAGTGTGAGGCACTCAGCCGCGTCTGACTCTTTGCATCATGGACTGTAGCCCGCCAGGCTCCTCTGTCCATGGAATTCTCCACGCAAGAATACTGGAGTGGGTACCCATTCCTTCTCCAGGGGATCTTCCTGACCCAGGGATCAAACCCATGTTTCCTGCATTGCAGGCGGATTCTTTACCATCTGAGCCATTCTTTACTATTTGAGCCGTAGTGAGTCTTCATAGTCTTGATTAGAAAATAGTCATGAGTCTTCTGAATCTCACATAACTTAGGTGAAATAGGCAGTATCTGATAAGTCCCTGAAGTGCTTCCATTAACTTCTTGGAGAGTTTAATGCTTGCTCTGCCCGTTCCCTCTGACCATTTTGATCAGTTCTTGTAATCATGTGTGTTTATTTTCAAGTAGATTCCTTGGTTCTGGCCATTGAAAAAACTGTTTCGCTTTATCCAGCATCTGGTTAATAAATACAATACTACATTCTATTTTACCATACTAGTTTTAGTTTAGTCAGATTCAAGAGAGTCCTATTAAGTTAGATCATGGTCATATATCCACCTTCCTGAGAATAAACTCACTTGAGAGCAGCTAAATATGTCCTAAATGAAACAAATCAAATGCAAAGGTTTTTCACTCGGGTAAGCTATAAACTTGCTCCTTTTCTTCAAAGCTTACTCTCTTTTTTAGTCATGTACTAGATTTTTAAAAACTTTCTTCGTTTGTCATTTTCAAAAGGCAATTTTTCTTAAAATGGAACTTAAACTTAGTATTTAAAAGAAATTAAATGCTTTTTTTTCCCTTTTCATTGTAATATTTAGATGGTTTGCAATTTTTTTTTAAACCTCAGAGTCTTCGTATTTAAATGTAAGATTTCTTATTTGGCCTCCCAAATATTACATTATAATACTGATATAGTTAATGTGAGATAAATAAACAAGCTCAGTTTTGACATGGGTTCTATTACACAGGTGGGTCTTGGGCATCAGAGACAGGTTTTCTTTCTTTCCTTTTCTTTCTCTCTCTCTCTTTTTTTTTTTTGCTATTACAAAGAGAAAGAGAACTTAAGTAAAAATTGGAGGTTGCTGCAGCTGCTAAAAGCTCTCTCAAGCCTATTGAGCAGGAACAGAGCTGTTGAATAATGCAGACAAGATAATGAACAGCAGACAAATGATCCCAGGAGGCTCCCCACTGGGTAAAGGGAGTGTATACTTAGAGGCTAGATTTATTATCCTAACATCTTTTCTGGTGACCTCCAATTTATTGGAAATACCTGAGACATTTATAAACTCTGCGTTCTTCCTCTTCAACCAACGCCAAGTGTATTCATCATTTCTACCTCAGCTTCTTGAAGTCACATAGCAAAGTTGCAAAATCCAAAACTTCCCCCCTTTGCAAGAAAAAACTGAGATTTAGGCAAAGAGAAAAGAACCAAGAATGCAACCTTGTGGTGGATTTGTTAAACGAAGTACAGACATATTTCTCGAGACTGATGGACGGCACTACAGACAGAAGGCTTTCTTGCTTACTAAAAATTGCCAGTACAGCTTAAACCCTAAGTAACTGGATTTAATAATGCAGCACTTTACAGGTACACTCTATGCCCAGCCAAATTTGGGCCATTTTCTAACAAAGGCAGATTTGCGAGACATATAGTATTATGCGATGACAAATCACCTCTGTTTTAAAATGAGCATTCTTAAAGGCAGGTTTTGATGTGAAACTTATTCTTTGCACACAATTCATCAAATTTGATTTACACAATCTCACAGTCAAATTTAGTGAGAACTTCAATTTGGGATTGAAGAAGTTATTCCATAAAAGAAGAGATTAGTTTAGAAAGCCATGAGTACAATTGTTTTGAGATTCTTTGAAATATCCTAATGAGCTCCTAAGATACTGGGTCCATTTTCCCCCTTTAACTCCACATTGCTGGTTTTCTTAGAAAAAACAAACAAAATCCTACCTAATTTTAAACCTTAATTGTCCTATCAGGCAAATGTTCCTTCTTAAGATTTTAGAGCTTAACAAGTGCTGATTATGTCAGTATATTAATTTAAGACAGTAAAATTCTGAACACCATTGTTGCTTGAGAAGTATTATTCTAAGTGTTTATTGATATTTGTATCCATCATTTCAGGCATATTAAGAAAAAAGTTTGAGAATTTTAAAGTTAATGCTAAGTGACAATATTTAAATCATAAAAAAAAACCCTTTTTGGTATTTGTGTATGTGAATAAATGCAATGGAAAGGTTTTAGTTTGCAGAAGGGGTTAAACTGAATGAGATTAAATGTGAACTTGGAATAGTTGCAAGTTTTTCCCGTCCTGAGAAATACTGGAAAGAAGAAAATTAGGGTGAAGATTTGCAGCTGGCTGGTGGAGGGGTTGGGATTCTTAACTACAGTTAGATGAATTAAATTTAGTATAGCTGAAATAAAATAATATAGTAGGTGCTGAAAGCACCTAAATGGCTTAAGTAGGTATATGCCTTTAAGTGTCCAACAATATCACAAAATAACTAAGGTCATGTCTATATAAGGAGTCCATTTGTCCTTTCTTGTTTTCCTTTGTTTTGACTTCTGTAATGATTGAATTCTGAGTTCTTGATCAGCTTATGTTTATTTGAATCACATTAATGAACTGATTGTGTTGACTACTTGCTAGTGTCACTGAGGGCACCACTGTGATTTCTGATTAATCAAACAATGTACATAAAGCCAATCACAGACATTGAGCAGCAAACTGCATAAATATAATTAAGCCTGTAGCAGTATATTATGTATACTGTGTATATCCCTGTTAATTAAATACAATGGTGAAGTATAATAAAACAAATGAAACATATGTGCTCAAGCTTATGAAATTAAAATTCATTCACTCATTCATCCTTCAACTATATTTTAAGCATCCACCATGAATAGGCATGTTTATGATTCACGTCCAATTATAGTGAACAGAATCTACAAGATCCTTGCTCTACTACAACTTACATTTTACAAGTAGAAGAGATCAATAAATATGTGCATGTTAAATGGACATATCACTTATTAAAATGACAATACATTTTGATGTGTTGGGTTTAAAAATACATTAATAGCATTAATTCATTTTATTTTAAAGCTTTAAAAAAATGTAGCCAGAACACTAAAAAATTACATATAATGCTCACACTTGTGGTGTAAATTACTTTCTATGGGACAGGACTGATTTAGACAACCTTCTTTCTACGTACCACATTTTTTACCCTGTTCCAAGGAGGCAGACGACTACCCCTCCAACATACGGACAAAAGACAGTGTGGTCTATAAAGAGCTTAAATTGGAAAAGCTCTGGACTTTGAAGCATTCTGAACAGTAAGAGGTCATCGGACATTTGAGAAAAGCCTCAAATGTGAAATCCAGAGGTCAAAATAAAAAGAAAATAAATTTTAAAAGATTTATGGGGCATAGAAAAAATGTCTACAAGAAAAAGAAATCCATAATTATTTTCCTTAGAGAAATAAGAAAGTATATATCTTCTATAAAACAAGAATGCAGGTGATAAGATGAAAGCATTCTGTTAACAAGAATATTGAAATTTTTTAATATTGAATTAAAATTCAAAGAAGGTTTTGAAACTAAAACCAAGGAAAATTCAAAGAAGGTTTGAAAAATAAAGCCAAGAAAATAGTCTAGATGATAGAACATGGAGACTAGAAAAAAAAATAGATCATTTTCCCATGTGGTCCAATATTTAAATAATGTTCAAGGACTTCTTGCAAAAAACAGAGAAAAAGATGGGATAAAAATCATCAGAGAAATTTTTTTTGCAATTTTTAGAACTGAAAAGTCCAACTCCAGATTGAAAAGTCCAATGAAGCTCCAGCACAGCAAATGAAAAACAGTGTTACCTATTATTCCTCAGGGCACATGATTGTGAAATTTCAGTACACTGGAGGAGAAGATCCTGAAAAGTTTTGAATATAAATAAATAAAAATACCTCCCAAAGGATCAATATTAGAATGGTATTACATATTATAATCACAAAGTTGAAAACCAGAAGACAATGAAAGAATTCTGAGGAAAAATTATTTCCAATTTAAAATCTATACCCAGAAAACATATCCATCATTTGAGAAAGTTGCAGATGTTTAATGTCCCCCCAAATTTTGTCTCATTCATCTTTTCTCAGAAAACTCTTAGAGGCTGTATTCTACTGAAACAAAAAATCAAACCAAGAAAGAAAAACTATGGGATTCAAAAAACAGGGGGAGATGAGACATAGAAAGGTCAAAGAAATCCCCAGAAGGATGGTGAGAGAAGATTCCAAGGATGACAGCTATGAAGGAGGCCTAAAAAGCAGCAATCCAGAGTGGAGCAAAGGAAAGTGAACTCCAGGAGGAACATATCCCAGAAGAAAAAAAAGAGATAAACTCTACATATCTGTTATATTTGAATATATCAAAAGAGATACTAAAAGATTTTTTTCTCATTTACAGAGTTAGGAATGAAATGGTAATTGATTCAGAGAAATAAACAGAACAGAGACAAAAGGTGAGACAATCATCAAGTCTAGGGAAAAAAATGAAGCAAGGTAGGAAAGGAAACATAGTATTTGATGCACTTCACTGTGAATAACAGTTATCTAGTTATGACCAAATTGCCAACTTCCGTTGGATCATCGAAAAAGCAAGAGAGTTGCAGAAAAACATTTACTTCTGCTTTGTTGACTATGCCAAAGCCTTTGACTGTGTGGATTACAACAAACTGTGGAAAATTCTTAAAGAGATGGGAATACCAGACCACCTTACCTGCCTCCTGAGAAATCTGTATGCAGGTCAAGCAGCAACAGTTAGAACTGGACATGGAAAACAGACTGGTTCCAAATTGGGAAAGGAGTACATCAAGGCTGTCAATTGTCACCCTGCTTGTTTAACTTATATGCAGAGTACATCATGAGAAATGCTGGACAGGATGAAGCACAAGCTGGAATCAAGATTGCCAGGAGAAATAGCAATAACCTCAGATATGCTCAGGTGACACCACCCTTATGACAGAAAGCGAAGAGGAACTAAAGAGCCTCTTGATGAAAGTGAAAGAGGAGAGTGAAAAAGTTGGCTTAAAACTCAGCCTTCAGAAAACTAAGATCATGGCATCTGGTCCCATCACTTCATGGCAAACAGATGGGGAAACAGTGGAAACAGTGGCTGACTTTATTTTTCTGGGCTCCAAAATCACTGCAGATGGTGACTATAGCCATGAAATTAAAAGACGCTTGCTCCTTGAAAGAAAAGCTATGTCCAACCTAGACAGCGTACTAAAAAGCAGAGACATTACTTTGCCAACAAAGGTCCATCTAGTCAAAGCTATGATTTTTCCAGTAGTCATGTATGGATGTGAGAGTTGGACCATAAAGAAAGCTGAGCGCCAAAGAATTGATGCTTTTGAACTGTGGTGTTAGAGAAGACTCTTGAGAGTCCCTTGGACTGCAAGGAGATCAAACCAGTCCATCCTAAAGGATATCAGTCCTGAATATTCATTGGAAGGACTGATGCTGAAGCTCCAATACTTGGGCCACCTGATGCGAAGAACTGACTCATTGGAAAAGAGACTGATGCTGGGAAAGATTGAAGGTGGGAGGAGAAGGGGACGACAGGGGATGAGATGGTTGGATGGCATCACCGACTCAATGAACGTGAGTTTGAGTAATCTCCGGGAATTGGTGATGGACAAGGAAGCCTGGCATGCTGCATTCCGTGGGATTGCAAAGAGTCACTCAAGGACTGAGTGACTGAACTGAACTGAACTGAGCTGAGTTGTGATCACGTAAACACTGAATATTTACTAAAAACAGATTTATGTAGAACATGTTTGGATAGAGGGACGGTAATATATGTGTGTGCGACAGTGATATGTAAGAGAATAAAAATCTGTAGGATGTCAATAGGTAAAACTGAAAGACTAAAATGGGCTTCCCAGGTGGCACTAGTGGTAAAGAACCTGCCTGCCAAGAAAAAAAAAAAAAAGAACCTGCCTGCCAATGCCGGAGTCATAAGAGACACAGGTTCAATTCCTGGGTGGGTAGGACCCCTGGACCCAAGGGTATAACAACCTGCTCCACTATCCTTGCCTGGAGAATCCCACAGACAGAGAAACCTGGAAGGCTACAGTCCACAGGGTCTCAAAGAGTCTGACATGACTGAAGCAACTTAGCATGCATGCAAGCAAAGACTGAAATAATAGAAAACAAGAATTAAAGAAATTGATATTGCTATCACTGGGAAAGGCCAACCATTACTGTGGTTCATCCAAGTCAATTCTTGTGGTCCAGAGTAGTGAAATGGAGAGGGCTGATGCCAGCATCCGAAGGAGCAAAGAGAAGAAGATACAACACAGGAAATTTCAGAGAAAAAATGGGAAAGATCATAGAGAAGTAGGTCATAAAAGGAAAATGAGATGTTAAAATAATCAGAATTGTTAACCTTAGAGAAGAAAATGATCAATAATTTCTAGAATATGAAGTTTCTAGGCTAGAAAATAGCTATTTTATGTGGCCTTTAAAAATTCTGGAATATAATGAAATGATTTTTAATTCCATAGATTAGATAGTATGACGATCTACATGTCAGCAAGACACATTAAACACTTAAATGATTCCTTGGAAAGGTATTGGGCCTTTTCTCATGATACTTACAAATTTCTCTGAAGGCTATTTAAACCTTCCTCTTTTAAGAGCAAGAAGAATTTATCAGCTCTTTTGCAGTTCTAGTGTTGTTTTTTTTTTTTTCCCCGAATATGCAGCCAATTTAAAAGCCATATTATTTTTTGAGGCATTTGTAATGTCATTAGAAGTTGTATTGGTTTTCTATTGTTTTGTAACAAACTACCACAAACTTAGTGACTTAAAACAATACATATTTATTAAGTCACGGTTTTCACAGGTCAGAAGTCTGGGCATAGCTTACCTTGGTCCTCTGTCGAAGGTCTCACAAGACTGCAATCAAAGCCTCAGATAGTCTGTGCTCTCATTTGGAGGCTCAAGGGGAAAAATCTGCTTCATAGTTTATTCTGGTGTTGCCAGAATTTACTTCCTTGGCTGTCTGACTGAGGGCTCAAGCATTTTGCTAGCTGTCAGCTGGAGGTTGCTCTCAGATTCAAGAGGCTGATTGAAGTCCCCTGCTATCTCGGCTTCCTCAGTATGCCTGCTGACTTCATCCACCCAGGAAGAAGAGTCTCTCATCTCAGTTGGCTATAAAATGGAGTCTTATGTAATATAACCTGATCGTAGGAGCCATAGTCCACCACCATTGTCATCTTCTATTTGTTAGAAGCCTGACACTGGTCCTGCTCACACCCAGAGGAGGGAATTACCCAAAGACATGGACAGTAGAGAGTGGGAAATCAATGGGCGCCACCTTACATCTGTCTGCTTCAGAAGCATAAAAAAATACAGAGAAAGTTAACATTTGCAAGATTTTAGTGTGCAATGTAGTGTTTAACATGATAATTTCTCTACACTTACATATATTTCAAATATTTTAAAGTTTAAAAGCAATTTATTGACAAAACAGCTCATAACTCTGCTCTATTTTCATCATCTCTTTGACTTGCAGTACAATGGAACCCAGCTCAGTGATCATGCATGGTATACGTCTTATTTCCCATGCCTGGCACAGTGCCTGACTCATAGTAGCTGATCAATGAATGATAATCAAATAAACTCCCTAAAATGTTTCAAAAAATCAGCTGTATTAATATATCCACAAATTCTACTCCAGCTTTACATTGTCAGGACCTGCCATGTAGTTAATGATTGTTACTGTCACTCAGGTACAGAATAACAATAAAAACTCAAATTTATTGAGTGATCACTCTGTCCTAGGCACTGGTCAAAGAGTATATATGTTTAACTGTTTAACTCTGATAACAATTCTAAGGAGGCAATCATATATTTTTAAAACGGTTCATTCCTCTAAAAATTCGTTTGTAAGTTTCATAGTCTGTAAAACTGAGATTTAAGCATTTCACTCTTTATCTCCTCTCTTTTAAGGTAATGGTTGCCTAAGTAAACAGTAACCGTGACATTAAAACATCTTTTTTTCCTTTGACCTCAGGTGTTCAACAGGTCTTTGCCCTTTGTTCAAAAAGTAGCCTTTCATATGTAAACCAGGAATGATTATTTTATGCATATCCTAAAATGTACTTATAAATAATCATGCATTCAAACATATTAAGTCATTTAAGACTGTAATTAGTCATTGTCAAGTCCTGGCAAACAGCAGGATTCTAACTGGAGAGCAGTGTTTGCCCTACTTGTGCCTCAATGAAACTTTGAGAGAAGGGCAGCGCGTGCTTCTTAATCTGTTTTTCTAACAGCAAGTAAATCAATGAAGATGAGGCTGGTGGGTATGATAAATTAATATGCACACGGACAACTTATAACCGTACAATCGCTTAGGGAATTACCATGCGACTATATCCAAGTAATTATATGTTTTAAATGATTTACCTCAATTTGTTAACAATAGCTCCCTAAAATGGAAATAAAAAGAGAGAAAATGCTAATAGCATGTTATACCAACTTTATGTTGAACTTATTAAGAGGTTGCCCTTTTAATGAAGAATTTAATGAATTAAGAGATTTGTTATGAATAAGCATTCTCACTACTTGTTAAGTATTTGTCACCACAGACCTGTCATAGTCATTCTAATTATGATTAATACCTTATCTTGAATTCCATCTTCATTCACATTTCAGTAACAAATGTAACTTCTATTATATGATCAAGGTTCATGAAAACAGGATGATTTGCCCATGACCTTATATTTTATTCATTTTTACATTCATATTTAACAGATTTCTCTGAAAGTTAACCTTATGCATCTTCTAATTTTTAAAGTGCATGTTATTCTTGACATGCTTTTCAACCCTTTATGCTGTTTCAAATCATGGTTATGTACTCAAGATAAATGAAATATCCTAACATTTTGATTATTCTTATATATACCTAGGAGCTGCTACTTTCAGGCATTATTTAAGAATATTTTTTGTACCCTATGGAAAAGTTACTTTAATTATCTCAAGCATTGCTAACATTCTCAGTGTGGAAGACACAGTTATATGAAGTTCAAAGAACCGTGCATTAAAATTTTCAGATTTTTCATTTTAGTCTATGTATAAACTGTGGCAAATACAGAGCTTTTTTGTAGGTGGGTTTTTTTTTTTTTAGTGGTACAATACAATCCACATCCACATGATATTATGTCATGTGTCACCAAGATCTTCCTTTTCAGCTCTTTCTTTTTTTCCTTTAAATCTTTTCTACTTACTTTTCTCCTTTTTTTTTTTCTTTTTGTCCTATTTCTGTCCTTGTTTCATTCCCTCTTCTTTGAATTTTTTCCTTCATCTTAATTGTTCTTCCCTTCTCTGCAGTTCCCCTTTGTCCCTGTTTCTACAGATGTGTTCTCACCATTTGCATCCTCTTCTTTGTCCTGTTTCTCTCATCCTTTCCTTTTGAGCCCTGTTCATCTGCCTCAAGGGAGTTCGTACTCTCTACCTTTGTAAAAGGCAATAAGCCATCTCTGCATTTGAATTTTGTGGTTTTTAGAGTCCTCAATTATTGACACTACCAGGTGTTAAAAGCTCTGAAAGGAAGTAAAAGTAATAATATGACTTATTTTTGTACCCTTTTTATTAGATTAAAAGATCTCTGGGAGAGTATAAAGGGTTATGTTTACTAATAAGCTCACTGGTGTCATCAGGAAAATTAAGCCAATTAACTAGGGGCAATAAGAATAACAATAATAGTAACAATGGGCTGAAAGAAAACCAGATCATTTATCAGACATGAAGTGTGCTCTCCTAAGGGCTTGGTATCACAGAGGGGCAGCTTCTTGAGCAGGAAGAAGCTCTCTGGTCCCCAGAGCCACTGGATCCTTCCCAGTCTCTGGTGTTGACGAGGAACACTCCACACACACATCATCAAGGCATCTGTAGTGAGCCAGGTAGTATGAGCGAAGTGTATGCAAATCGGAGAAATGAACCCTCTCCAGAGGTCTTCCAAATCACTCAATTCTTGAAGCAATTAGCAGATAGTCTATTTCCCCTTAAACTAGATGCATTTACATTTTCTTCATCATTTGAAGCATGTCTTCACACATTTCAGGTTCTCCATTATAAGCAGAGATAAGTACTATGCACTTATTGTTGAATTCAGTGGAATAAAGTTAAACACTCGTGGTATGCAATATTCTAATGTTGTAAAGATCTGATGAGTTTTCCCTTAAAAAAAAATACTGCAAAACAGACTACATTTTAATTACATTTTCTCAGAGGTATCTGGGGAAAGGAGGGTCCTGTGTTTAAGAGTGTTTAATGTACTTA
This sequence comes from Cervus canadensis, assembly GCF_019320065.1. Lineage (NCBI taxonomy): Eukaryota > Metazoa > Chordata > Mammalia > Artiodactyla > Cervidae > Cervus > Cervus canadensis. The sequence continues at coordinate 19,771,481 of NC_057399.1, forward strand.
AAAATTGTATCTTCTAGCAGTCTCCAGTACTGATTTAACAGGTCTGATCTTTTGAAATGAATCCCATATCATATTTATGATGATGGCTTATTTGAGAATGAGGCTAAATCTAATGAGAGGCAATTCCTTTGATGAGAGTGACAATTACATCACTTGAACCAACACATCAACAGCTATGTCTTCTTCTCGACAATGAACTCATTGCTTTGGAAATAAATTTAATGTTGTGATCTCAGGTGTTGGTCATCATTCATGAACAAGCCTGCTCTAACTTAGGTGTGTCCCTAATCGTGCAAAAACAAAGTAGTAAACTGAATGCCAGAGATAAACCAGAATTTCTCATTCACCATCATTCTCAGTTTCCATAAATCCCAAATCTTTGCTCTAAATTCAAGTAAGTAGAAAGAACTAGTACATATGGAGTCTCTACACATGGCAGACTGTGCTATAACTGATTTTATTTTAATCAAATTCTTTTTTTTATTCTACAAATCCTTTGTAGTAAGAACTATTAAGAACTGAAATGGCAAAAGTGCCAAAGGCAAGGAAGCATGGCAAATTTCTATGTGCTGCATGATCTTTTGGTAAATTTTACAAAAATCTAATTTAATACTGTGCAGTCTGGATCTTTGAATGCTTAATAATTGAAATTTTTTAAAAGGTAACTCTTTTGTTGAGAGAAAGAGTAATGACAAGTACAGTTCACAGATCTAACTTCACTAAGTTAATAGAGTACAAAGCCAGCACACAGTAAAATATGTATTAGTCAATAAATAATGTTAAGACAACTGTTCAGGTAACTGTAAACAAAACCCCCCAAATCCTTGCCTGAGTTCTAATATCATTACAAATTCTAAATGGACACAATAACAAAAATAAACTTTTCCTAACTTATAGGTATTTTGATTTGAGAAATGGAGTTTCAAATTGTTTTTTTAAATTTCTATGAAGAATATTAATAAAACTGCAAAGTATATAAAATAAAAGATTGATTATATCATGTCTAAATACATATTTTATTTGTAGATGTTGTTCATCCATCTGTGTATTTGGCAGTCAGTGCAAATGTATAGTTTGGCAAATTACATTCAGTCTATAAACTTCTCATCAAAGAAAAGGAGATTTTATCAGCTAGATGTCCTGATACCTTGACACAACATTGCTAAAAAGAGGTGTGATTTGCTTACCTGTAACATTGAGACTTTCATAGTGCAAGCTTTGGATCACTTTTCATTTTCTGCAAAACCTGCAGAGATACTTAATGAGATTTTTGACTTTATAGAAATGAAAGGAGTTAGCTTCCTGAAAAAAGTGCCTACAAGATGGCAATCACTGATGCTGAGAAAAGATGTTAAAATGTTGACCTGGTATAAAATCACACCTCAGATTTTTGAGGTGTGAGACAAGCAGAAAGTTCTTATCTTGTTTGGAAATATATTGAGAATGAACACTGAGTAAGGAATTACAGTAAAATATAAATTTAGTTGCCGTTTAGTGACTTCAGGTAATATTACACAGAGCAGCCAAGCCCTTATCAAAACTGGTTTAATTTTCTCTGAAGAGGTCATAAAGAGCCTTGTAAAGATGGATTGAAAAAAAAAAAGATGGATTGATTGTTTTGTCACCTGATTTTTCATATTATGTGTCAGATGCAAGGAAAAAATGACCCTTTTTTTGGAACCAAACTGCCTCAGAACTAGAAAAATCTGCCACCAGAAAAAGGCGGTCAAGAAATGAGGACTTCCTTGGTGGTCCAGTGGTTAAGACTTCATGCTCCCAATGCAGGGGGTATGGATTCAATCCCTGGTCGGGGACATTAAACTAGTTGTCAGGCACAGCTAGAAAAACTCAATAAGAATAATGAAATAATTTTTTTTAAAAGAAAAAAGCCACCAAGTTAAACAGGACCTTGTCAACTTCTTTACTAAAAGTGTGACTTATTTGAGCACTTCCTTTGATTTCATATGTTCAAATTAGCTCTGTGATTTAAAACCATTTGTCCTGAGAAAAAGAAGCTTAATTAATGATGATATTTAATGTGCTTCAGAGTGTTTAAAAATGATGGACAATGTAGATATGGATAGCCTGTAATGACGAAAGCATAGATGCAAACTACCTGAAAATGAGCTGATGCCTAGAATAAGCTGTAGGTGCAGAGTGGTTGGGTATTACTAGCAGCTACATGCCTACAATGCGGAAGACCCGGGTTCGATCCTTGGGTGGGGAAGATCCCCTGGAGAAGGAAACAGCAACCCACTCCAGTATTCATGCCTGGAAAATCCCATGGATGGAGGAGCCTGGTCAGCTACAGTCCATGGGGTTGCAAAGAGTTGGACAGGACTAAGCGACTTCACTTCACTTCACTTCACAAGTCTAAATGATGCTGTTAGTAACTTTTGAAAAGAAACATAAATGCAATAGGAATAATAAAGGATATTACCTTTATTAACTAAAAAAATGATAAAATGTTTCTTTCTGTCTCATGATACAGCAGAACTTCCCTGGTGGCCCAGATGGTAAAGAACCTGCTTGCAATGTGGGAGACCTGGGTTTGACCCCTGGCTTGGGAAGATCCCCTGGAGGAGGGCATGGCAACCCGCTCCAGTATTCTTGCCTGGGAGAATCCCGATGGGCGGAGGAGTCTGATGAGCGATAGTCCATGGGGTGGCATAGGTGGGCCTGACTGATCAGCTAAGCACAACACAACAGCATGATACAATAAGATATTTTACTCTTTCTGTTGTCTTTTCCATAACACTGCTTTGAACTACCTGCAGCCTGGAGGATGTCCTTTTTAAAACAAAATTTTACCGGAGTATAGTTGATTTACAACGATGTGTTAGTTTCTAGGTATTCCATGTACAAATGCCTTTGCTGGGAGGGTGTTTCACTTGACTGACATCACACTGAACTGATACCAGACATCTGCTTTTTTGATTAAAGCAGATCTGCATGTCAAAGTGTATCTTACTTTTGACTGTATTCAGCTTTACCACCACCAAAACAAAAAAGGACATCCTATTGACATATGCACACTACTATATATAATGTAGATAACTAATAAAGACCTACTGTATCGCACAGGGAACTTTACTGAATACTCTGTAATGATCTCTATAGGAAGAGAATCTAAGAAAGAGTGGATATATGTATATATGTGACTGATTCACTTTACTGTACACCAGAAACTAACACATCATTATAAATCTATGTAAATACATGTAAATCAATGATTTACATATGTAAATCATTTTACTATACTCCAGTAAAAAAATATTTTAAAAAGGACAATCTTCAGGCTGCAACAGTTCAGAGAAATGTTATGGAAAAGACAATAGAAAGAGTAAAACAGCCTACTGTATCATGGGACAGAAAGAAACATCTCATCATTTTTTAAGTTAAATAAAGGTAATATCTTTTATTATTCCTATTGTATGTATGACCTTTTAAAAAGTCATTTATGTAGCTTACGAATGCACAATAAAAATCTAAAAAATGTGAAATCCAATAAAGGGCTTTAAAAAAGAGTCTCATTAAATTGCTGTATCAAGGAAGAGAAACAGACGTGATCCCTCTCGGTATGCTGAGTCTTTGTAACCCTCCACTCCCCAGGAGCTCCTCCCCACAGACTCAGGTGGTAGGTGTGGCTAACAGCAGGGGCTCAGTAAATATTAGCAGTTGGGATTATGATCCTCAAGTAGAAGGCTTATTGTCCTGCCCCCTCCCTGGTATAATGGTTGTGCAGCTGCTTGACCCAGGACAAGTGTCCCTGTCCCATCACCAAGGTGAGTCCAGAGAAGGGACTCACAGCCCTGCCTGCCCAGGAGTGTGACCTGGGCCAGGGAGGAGGAGCTGAGCCTGTGCCGGGAAAGATAACCCAGAGCTCCCAGTTGGAGGTGGGGGGCACCTGGATGGCAATGCCAGGTGTGGGTGGGACAAGGCAGGGTCAGTGCCAGCAGCGCAGTTAGGGCTTTGAAAACCATTGTCTCTGGCGGGCTTTGGGATTCACCTATCCGACAAAACCCTCACGCAGGAGGAGGACAATCGGAGGACACTGGAGAGCTTCCTGAGGAGGGGGGTGTGAGGCTGCAGGAGAGAGCGTGAGGGTGGGGAAGGCCCTGCTCAGGCAAGCAGGACCAAGGCCATGGGAGTAGGGGTGGGGGTCTGATCTTGGAGCGGGGGTGGGGGGGAAAAGAGACAGGCATCCTAATATACTGTTACAAATTCTCACACATCATATATTATTAATTTAACTAATCCTATTATTCACTTCTAATTATTGTTAGCTGGGCTTATTTTTATTTGGTGTAAATAATAGTTTTCATTTAACATAAAAGTAAAACAGAATATACAATTTCAAGTAAGCACCTGTTTGCATATTTTTATGTTTAAACATAAGTGTAATAACATAAAAACATAGTAACACATTTGGAAATAGTTATTTATTATGTGCTATTATTGTGTTCGGGGGTATTTTTAATCTGGTGTATCTGTGTCCTGGGTTGACTCTAAGAAGTTGCTCAACATCCTAGACAGGGTTCTTACAAGTCAGTCCAAGGCTCCCAAAATGCATGTCCCAGGGGAGAGCTATCCAGGTGAAAACTACATTTCCTTGTAGAACCTGGCATCAAAAATCTCACATCTTCATTTGTGCTGTAATCTATTCTTTAGAAGTAAGTCATTAAATCTGGCCCACATTCAATGAGCGAATTGGACTCCATCTTTTGATGAGTGTCAAGTTGTAAATATATTATTTTATTGCATAACAAAATGGTTGTTATTATATATCCATCTCTCATATTTTTCCATTATGATTTATCACAGGATATTGAATATATAGTTCCCTGTACTATACAGTAGGGCCTTGTTCTTTAATCATTCTGTATGTAATAGTTTGCATCTGCTAATACCAAACTCTGTCCATTCCTCACCCACGTAAGAGTCCATTCTTTAGCTGAAAGCCACAGAGTGGCTTCAGTAATGCCACAGGGAGCCAGAATAATCATCCATCCCAGTCCTTCTCAAATTCCTGATCCAAGAAATGATGAAATAAAATGGAATGGCCACTATTGAGCTGCTAAGTTTTGGAGCTGTTTCATAAGGAGCCATAGGTAATCAGGATGACCCCATACCCTTCATCCCACATTCATCAACTGTTAACACTTTGCCACATTTTGCATGCGCTCTCTCTTCCCCTGAATCATTTAAAAATAACTTGCAAGTATCATGACACTTTATCTCAGTATTTAGCATGAATTTTTCCTTAAAAATTACTATACCATTATCACTCGCATGATATTTAAGATAGATATTATATAGTATACAGTGTGAGTGTGTGTGCATGGTCAGTCACTCAGTCGTGTCTGACTCTTTGCGACTCCATGGGCTATATAGCCTATCAGGCTCCTCTGTTCATGGACTTTTTCAGGCAAGAATACTGGAATGGCCTGTCATTTCCTTCTCCAGCGTATCTTCCTGTCCCAGGGATGGATCCTGAGTCTCTTGCCTCTCCTGTATTGGCAGGCAGGTTCTGTACCACTGCACCACCTGGGAAACCATATAGTGTAAACTATATAGCTTTAAAAAAAATTCCAATATCTAATGAAGGATTACATGTAGCATTTAGTTGTCTTGAGTTTTGTTTTAACTTATTACAATAAGTTTCTTTCTTGAGTTTTAACTTATTACAATAAGCTGCTGCCTTTTTGTCTTTCATGCTATTGAAAACTTTGAGGAGTCCAGAGCAGCATGTCCCACCATCTGGATTTATAAAATTATTTCCTCATGATTATCTTGGGGTTAAATGTTTTTTATAAGAGTGCAACCCAGGGTGATATCACTTCCCATTATAACCTATGAGGAGGCATGGAATGCCAGTTTGTACCATGATTGATAATGCTTGATCAATTTGATAATTTGATTAATGTCATGTGCATGAGATTTCTCAGTTGTGATTAAGGTGATGTCCATGATGTATATTATATATATATATATATATATATCTTCCTTTATAATTAATAAGAACTGTGTAAGTTGATACTCTGAGATTGTGTGACTCTCCTGTTCCCCTACAACTGTTCCCAAATTGTTTGTAGCATTCATTAATGATCCTTGCTTGACTCTGTTATTATGTAGGTGGTTGCATAATAGTTGTTTGCTAATTCTGTGTTTCTTTCTACATTTGTTACTTGGCATTCTCTCGAAAGGAGGTCTTCAGTTATTGTATTTTCATTTCTAAAATATCCACTTAGTTCTTCTTTATATCTTCTATGCCTTTGCTGAGGCTCCCTATTTTTTATTTGTTTCGAGCACGTTTGTAACACTTGTTGAAATATTTTAATCATGTGCTCAGTTGCTAAGTTCTGCCTGTCTCTCTTTTTTTTTCATTTATTTTTATTAGTTGGAGGCTAATTACAATATTGTAGTGGTTTTTGTCATACATTGACATGAATCAGCCATGGATTTACATGTATTCCCCATCCCGATCGCCCCTCCCACCTCCCTCTCCACCCGATTCCTCTGGGTCTTCCCAGTGTACCAGGCCCGAGCACTTGTCTCATGCATCCAGCCTGGACTGGTGATCTGTTTCACCCTAGATAATATACATGTTTCGATGCTGTTTTCTCAAAACATCCCACCCTCGCCTTCTCCCACAGAGTCCAAAATTCTGTTCTGTACATCTGTGTCTCTTTTTCTGTTTTGCATATAGGGTTATCGTTACCATCTTTCTAAACTCCATATATATGCGTTAGTATACTGTATTGGTCTTTATCTTTCTGGCTTACTTCACTCTGTATAATGGGCTCCAGTTTCATCCATCTCATTAGAACTGATTCAAATGAATTCTTTTTAACGGCTGAGTAATATTCCATGGTGTATATGTACCACAGCTTCCTTATCCATTCGTCTGCTGATGGGCATCTAGGTTGCCTCCATGTCCTGGCTATTATAAATAGTGCTGCGATGAACTGCCATATGACCCAGCAATCCCACTTCTGGGCATGCACACTGAGGAAACCAGATCTGAAAGAGACACGTGCACCCCAATGTTCATCGCAGCACTGTTTATAATAGCCAGGACATGGAAGCAACCTAGATGCCCATCAGCAGATGAATGGATAAGGAAGCTGTGGTACATATACACCATGGAATATTACTCAGCCGTTAAAAAGAATTCATTTGAATCAGTCTAATGAGATGGATGAAACTGGAGCCCCTTATACAGAGTGAAGTAAGCCAGAAAGATAAAGAACATTACAGCATACTAACACATATATATGGAATTTAGAAAGATGGTAACGATAACCCTATATGCAAAACAGAAAAAGAGACACAGAAATACAGAACAGACTTTTGAACTCTGTGGGAGAAGGTGAGGGTGGGATGTTTCAAAAGAACAGCATGTATATTATCTATGGTGAAACAGATCACCAGCCCAGGTGGGATGCATGAGACAAGTGCTCGGCCTGGTGCACTGGGAAGACCCAGAGGAATCAGGTGGAGAGGGAGGTGGGAGGGGGGATCGGGATGGGGAATACGTGTAACTCTATGGCTGATTCATATCAATATATGACAAAACCCACTGAAATGTTGTGAGGTAATTAGCCTCCAACTAATAAAAAAATTAAAAAAAAAAAAAAGAAATCTCCACACTGTTCTCCATAGCGGCTGTACTGGTTTGCATTCCCACCAACAGTGTAGGAGGGTTCCCTTTTCTCCACACCCTCTCCAGCATTTATTGCTTGTAGACTTTTGGATAGCAGCCATCCTGACTGGCGTGTAATGGTACCTCCTTGTGATTTTGATTTGCATTTCTCTGATAATGAGTGATGTTGAGCATCTTTTCATGTGTTTGTTAGTCATCTGTATGTCTTCTTCGGAGAAATGTCTGTTTAGTTCTTTGGCCCATTTTTTGATTGGGTCATTTATTTTTCTGGAATTGAGCTGCAGGAGTTGCTTGTATATTTTTGAGGTTAATCCTTTGTCTGTTGCTTCGTTTGTTATTATTTTCTCCCAATCTGAGGGCTGTCTTTTCACCTTGCTTATAGTTTCCTTTGTTGTGCAAAAGCTTTTAAGTTTAACTAGGTCCCATTTGTTTATTTTTGTTTTTCTTTTATTTCCAATATTCTGGGAGGTGGGTCATAGAGGATCTTGCTGTGGTTTATGTCGGAGAGTGTTTTGCCTATGTTCTCCTCTAGGAGTCTTATAGTTTCTGGTCTTACATTTAGATCTTTAATCCATTTTGAGTTTATTTTTGTGTATGGTGTTAGAAAGTGTTCTAGTTTCATTCTTTTACAAGTGGTTGACCAGTTTTCCCAGCACCACTTGTGTGCCTGACTCTTTGAGACACCATGAAATGTGGCCTGCCGGGCTCTTTGATCCATGGAATTTTCCAGGCAAGAATACTGGAGTGGGTTCCTGCCTTAAAATATTTGTCAGCTAATTCTGTTTCTGTTGGCATCTCTTTGGTGTCTTTTCATAGTTTGGGTTCTTTCTAGTTCTTAGTATGATGAATGATATTTTTGTTGAAACGTGGACATTTTCATATTATATTGTACGACTCTGAATTTTATTCACAGTTTCTGTCTTAGTTTTCTTTAAAGCTACTCCTTCAGAGTGCATGGGTCACAGTCTCATTACTACCAGGTGGAGATAGAAGTCCAATTCCAGTCAGCCTCAGTCGATACCTGATTTGGCAAGACTTCTTGTTACAGCTCAGATGGGGTTAGAGTTTTGGCTCCTCCTGTGGTCTCCACAGGCTTCCCAGGTGGTGCTAGTGGTAAAGAACCCACCTGCCAAAGCAAGAGACCCAAAAGACACAGGTTTGATCCCTGGGTTGGAAAGATCCCCTGGACCCGAGGGGGATCTTTTTTTTGCTTGGAGAATCCCATGGACAGAGGAGCCTGGAGGGCTACAGTTCATGGGGTCGCAAAGAGTCGGACACGACTGAAGCGACTTAGCACACATGCGCGTGTTCTCCACTGTCACCGCTGTGTAGGTGGCCTTGTTACTGCTGGGTAGTGATGACAGTCCTGACTCTTCACTGATGTCCCCTGAATCACTCCCCCGGGGCAGACGAGGTCCCATGACTGCCACGTGAGGGTGGGAGCCTAGGGTCCCCACCATCGCCAATGACACAGCAAAGGTGTGGAGAAGGCCTTATTACCAGACAGCAGGGATGAAAGTTCAAGCCCCCTATTTGGCCTTCTCTGATACTACAGGGCCAGCTGTGGAGGTGTCTTGTTTCAGCTTTACAAGGATGGACAGCTCGGCTTCCTGCCTAGTCTGTGCCGGGGAGGGTAGGAATGGGTTGCAGTTTTTCCAGTGGTGCTTGGTTGGAGTAGGGTGGTTACTAACTAACAGCTTTCACCGGCTAGATTGTCCCTTTCCTGGCACTTTGGCTAAAAAGAGCAGGTTTTGTTGGGATTTTCTTTGGTCTGGGCCCACTTGTGTTTCAGGTTTATCATCTTCTCCAGCTCTGAGTTGTATGAGGTAAAAAGGAAAACTAGGGAATCTATCACTATGTCATTCCTTGGGTCCCAGGATCCTTATCCAGTTTGTTCTCTTCTCTCCATCTTTCAGAATCTTAAGTTTGTTGCAAATACAGTGTTCGGGGTTTTCAGTTATACTTAGCAGAAAGAGTAGGGAAAAGTATATTTACTCCATATTCCTGGAAGCAGAAGTTCCATAGTGTTGAATTTTATCAGAAGTTTTTAGAAAAAATCTCTTGAGATAATCTTTCTTTTTTGACTTTTTGATGTTTTGATTTCAACTGTTGATATATTATTGGTCATAACAGATGTTCTGAAATAAATACATAGCCCTAGTTTAAAATATATATATGCTAGATTAAAGGAATATGTATATGTAAATTAGATAAATTTTTTAAAAAGACATCTTGTATATTTAAAAGAATAATTATTGATCATGTACAAAATGGCTTATATAAAATGTTATTCTTCAGGTCTAAAAAAATCATCAGGATATATTTTAAAGAGGATTGCTTATTATCGAACTTTCAAATACAACAATGCCCATTTTCTTTTTCTTCTCATTTCCCTATCAGTTTAAAAATTGAATTTAGAAGAATGGGGCCCAGAATATTTTAAAACTTGGTACATTTTTGCCCACAGAAGGTCCTCATTAAAATGGCAACCTGATTCTTGCAGTTGCTTGGGGCAAAAATCTTGGTGTTCTTCTTGATTCCTCTCATTCTTTTTGTCTCATCATTTCTTTAGCTATGGACCCAAGTATCTTGTTCTTGCTTCATTTAGGTCTCCTCTGCCCCCTCCTGGCCCTTCATATAAAATAATCCCCCACCTCAGCCCCACCCCACACATAAGCTTTCCCTTTCTTCCTCACTTTGCTTTGTTTTTTTCTCCATACCATTTATCCCTACCTGGAATGTTCAGCTTGTGTTTATACAAACTGTAAGTTGAATCAGGGTCCAGTTCAGTTCAGTTCAGTCGCTCAGTCGGGTCCGACTCTTTGAGACCCGGTGAACTGCAGCATGCCAGGCTTCCCTGTCCATCACCAACTCCTGGAGCTTGCTCAAACTCATTGTCCATTGGTCAGTGATGCCATCTAACCATCTCATCTTCTGTCACCCTCTTCTCGTACCATCTTCAATCTTTCCCAGCATCAGTCTCTTTTCCAATGAGTCAGTTTTTCGCATCAGGTGGATAAAGTATTGGAGTTTCAGCTTCAGCATCAGACCTTCCAACGAATATTCAGGACTGATTTCCTTTAGGGTGGACTGGTTGAATCTCCTTGCTGTCCAAGGGACACTCAAGAGTCTTCTCTAACACCACAGTTCAAAAGCATCAGTTCTTCGGTGCTCAGCTTTCTTTATAGTCCAATTCTCACATCCATATGTGACTACTGGAAAAATCATAGCTTTGACTCTACAGACCTCTGTTGGCAAAGTAATGTCTCCGCTTTTTAATATGCTGTCTGGGTTGGTCATAGCTTTTCTTCCAAGGAGTAAGTATCTTTTCATTTCATGGCTGTAGTCACCATCTGCAGTGATTTTTGGAGCCCAAGAAAATAAAGTCTGTCACTGTTTCCACTGTTTCCCCATCTATTTGCCATGAAGTGATGGGACCAAATGCCATGATATTAGTTTTCTGAATGCTGAGTTTTAAGCCAACTTTTTCACTCTCCTCTTTCACTTTCATCAAGAGGCTCTTTAGTTCCTCTTCGCTTTCTGTCATAAGGGTGGTGTCATCTGCATATCTGAGGTTATTGATATTTCTCCCGGCAATCTTGATTCCAGCTTGTGCTTCATCCTGTCCAGTATTTCTCTGGATATACTCTCTGGATATACTCTGCATACAAGTTTAAAAAGCAGGGTGACAATATACAACCTTAATGTACTCCTTTCCCAATTTGGAACCAGTCTGTTTTTCATGTCCAGTTCTAACTGTTGCTGCTTGATCTGAATACAGATTTCTCAGGAAGCAGGTAAAGTGGTCTGGATTCCCATCTCTTTAAGAATTTTCCACAGTTTGTTGTGATCCACACAGTCAAAGGCTTTGGCATAGTTAATAAAGCAGAAGTAAATGTTTTTCTGGAACTCTCTTGCTTTTTCAATGATCCAACGGATGTTGGCAATTTGATCTCTGGTTTCTCTGCTTTTTCTAAAACCAGCTTGAAAATCTGGAAGTTCACGGTTCACATACTATTGAAGCCTGGCATGGAGGATTTTGAGCATTACTTTGCTAGCATATGAGATGAGTGCAATTGTGTGATGGTTTGAGTATTCTTTGGCATTTCCTTTCTTTGGGATTGGAATGAAAACTGACCTTTGCCAGTCCTGTGGCCACTGCTGAGTTTTCAAAATTTGCTGGCATATTGAGTGCAGCACTTTCACAGCATCATCTTTGAGGATTTGAAATAGCTCAACTGGAATGCCATCACCTCCACTGGCTTTGTTCATAGTGATGCTTCCTAAGGCCCACTTGACTTCACATTCCAGGATGTCTGGCTCTAGGTGAGTGATCACACCATCGTGGTTATTTGGGTCGTGAAGATCTTTGTGTAGTTCTGTGTATTCTTGCTACCTCTTCTTAATATCTTTTCCTTCTGTTAGGTCCCTACCATTTCTGTCCTTTATTGAGCCCATCTTTGCATGAAATGTTCCCTTGGTATCTCTAATTTTCTTGAAGAGATATCTAGTCTTTCCCATTCTGTTGTTTTCCTCTGTTTTTTTTTTTTTTTTTTGCATTGATTACTGAGGCAGGCTTTCTTATCTCTCCTTGCTAATCTTTGGAACTCTACATTCAAATGGGTATATCTTTCCTTTTCTCCTTTGCCTTTGATGTCTTTTCTTTTCTCAGCTATTTGTAAGGCCTCCTCAGACAACCATTTTGCCTTTTTGCATTTATTTTCCTTGGTGATCATCTTGATCATTGCCTCCTGTAATGTCACAAATCTCTGACCATAGTTCTTCAGGCACTCTATCAGATCTAATCCCTTGAATCTATTTCTCACTTCCACTGTATAATCATAAGGGATTTGATTTAGGTCATACCTGAATGGTCTAGTGGTTTTCCCTACTTTCATCAATTTAAGTTTGAATTTGGCAATAAGGAGTTCATGATCTGAGCCATAGTCAGCCGTGGGTCTTGTTTTTGCTGACTGTATAGAGCTTCTCCATCTTTGGCTGCAAAGAATATAACCAATCTGATTTTGGTATTGATCATCTGGTGATGTCCATGTGTAGAGTCTTCTCTTGTGTTGTTGGAAGAGGGTGTTTGCTATGACCAGTGCATTCTCTTGGCAAAACTCTGTTAGCACAAGGCCAAATTTGCCTGTTACTTCAGGTATCTCTTGACTTCCTACTTTTGTATTCCAGTCCCCTATAATGAAAAGGACATCTTTTTTGGGTGTTAGTTCTAGAAGGTCTTGTAGGTCTTTATTGAACCATTCAACTTCAACTTCTTCAGCACTACTGGTTGGGTATCAGGGTGGGGAGTTTATTTTGCTGCTTTATCTTAGAGTTCAGAGCAACATCTAGTATGTTGTAGAGCCTCAGTAAATATTTGTTGGATGAGTGGATTAGAAGAGGATGGAGATTCTAATACATAAATGAGTTTAGTGAAGATAAGCTTGTCTTTGTATTTTTTCATTCTGATTTGTTATCTGTGTTTCTTATATTGCTTCATTTTAATGTTATGAAGCCAAAACTTACACTTTAAGACATAAAATTAAATTCCCTAATAAGACAGATAAACACTTCCGTTTATCACAAACCACCAAAATAAAAGTTTGTCTCCATCTTGATATGGTATGTATTATGGACTGTAATTACGGTACATAGTATAGACAGTATGCTAATAATGGGCTTGGCAAAGAATAAAGGGGAGTTTAAATGCAAGTCATCACTGCACTTGAGTCCAACCTTTCTGCGTAGAGCCATTCATCATGAGTGACAGTCCAGAAAAGGAGGGGAAGCAGTAGATTCTTCCACAGACCACTCTGCCCCTTATTTGCCTCACCCTGTCGTTCAGTTTACAGTCCTCTTTGTTGGCTGCAGTCATTCCCAGAGGACGTACTTATCACCATGGAAAAAACCCCAATGACATCAGCAGCAGCACTTACAGCTCTGTGCCCTGGTCCAATAAATAACGTGTGCTCAGTATGTGGAAGTGCTGGAGCAGCCCCCCGCGTGATCAAAACCAAGGAGGGTGAGCACACACTGACCAGCCTTGCTTGGGAGCTGGTGAGAAGAGCCATCTCAGGCCCTGCCCCAGACCTGCCTTTTTGAAATCTCTGTTAATCTGTCTGGACACAGGAGCCTGAGAAATGCTGATCTACAGAAGATCCGAATAGTGCCTAAAGCACCAATTCTTTAGGACTTGATGTAAGAACCATCATATCATAAATAGAATTCAACCAAGGTGAGAAAACTAAGCTTCTCATGTTTCACCTGGGGGAGTGTAACAGAAATAGAAGTTGGATTAACACTGAAGTGACCTATGTGGGTTTGTGATTCCCAAAGCTATTGTATGTAAATCTCAGTTCATTTCCTGTAAAATGGGTATTATCATTCCTGTTTTCAGTGGAGTAAACTGTTTTGTTTTTTTTTCTTTCAGAAAAGTGAGCTGACTCTCCTAAGGTAACACTGCTAGTAAAGGCATTAAAAATCAGCAGGACCCAGTTTTGGACACCTCCCTCATTCCAGTTCAGTTTTCTCTTACCTCATTATAAAATTTCACCTCTTTTTAAAGATTTGCCTACTTCCTCCCTCCTCCCCTCTCTCCCTCCTCCCTTCCTTCCACTTTGTTCTTTCTTTTTCTTTCATCCTCTTGGTAAAGAATGATGTATAACTAGTCAAAGCTCATTTTTCTTTTCTTCTCATAACTGAATCCCACAATCATGTAGTGTTGCACAGCTCTGAGCAGATTAATTTTGGATGCTTCTTTACAAATCACTTAATTGAATCCATCTGAAAGGCCTTTGCCTCTGGTGAATGTTCATCATTTGGTTAATGTTATATATATACAGACTAAGTGTACATTTGGGATCAGCTAAATGGGTACTCAGCACCATAGCAATTGGTAAAGAGATCCCTAAATAAATGGGACCACTTGTGAAAGTCGCTCAGTCATATTCAACTCCTTGCGACAGCGTGTACTGTAGCCTGCCAGGCTCCTCTATCCATGGAATTCTCCAGGCAAAAATACTGGAGTGGGCAGCCATTCCCTCCTCCAGGGGATCTTCCCAACCCAGAGATCAAACCCAGGTCTCCCACATCGCAGGTGGACTCTTTACCATCTGAGCCACCAGGGAAGCCCTAAATGAGACCACTCAGTTTTGGCTTATTTCTTAAATATGTATATTCCTTTCATAAATGTTTTTGCTGCTACAAAGGAAAAATGTAACATAATTTTGGGAGGAGTAATAAATTGTGAGAGTTTGGAAAGAGTGAGGGACATGTGTAGTAGTTTCCTAAGAAGATTTTCAAAGCATATATGAAAAAGTAGAAAGTATCTCTATTTGACTTAATGTGTGTTGGCAGGAGGGTCGGAGGGGAGAGAGCAGAAGGCTATGCTCATGTACACCTATGGGGTAGGTTTAACACCTACTTAAACATCTTTCCTGGCAGCATTTTAGGACGTCCTGTATACGTTAGCTGGTATCTTTGCAAAATTTGGGGATGGCTGACAGCAACAGCACTGACTGGATTATACTTCAGTTGACAAAATTATCAGTCATTAAGACAGAGTGTACTTAGATGAGCTGCAGTGAATCCTGATGACTAGCATGTTAACAATCTACCAGCTCTCTTCTGTGGAATTTTTGCTGAAATTAATGGAAAAACTGAAGGTTTTAAAAGCTTTTTATTCCTTCACAAACCTCACAATTAATGGCTGTTGGTGGCAGGGAGTACACAAAATATTAAATGTAACAGACTTATCGGGTTTGTTTAAGTCTCAAAACCAGTTCTGTTTGGGAATCTAAAATCCAATTTTGAGGAAATACCACTTGGGTAGCCTCTGTGCTCCCATCAAGATACCAGAAAGCTTTAAGTTACAGAAATATGGCACAAGGAATAAGAGCTGACATTCCGTACCTGCACTAGTAGGTCTCAAGGGCCCAACCAATGTGTATGGTCTAAACACTGGGTACATCATGTGAATTCTTTATGCACTCTGTGTTTCCATCAGTCATATTTCATCAGCAATCATATAATTAAAAATTAGAGCACTATAGGCGGTTCATACCTTATTGCCATTATTTAATATTTGTTTTATGACCTACTCGGAAGGGGTTGTGGAAACCAGCAATTTTTCTCTTGGGGAATAGTTACAATCAGAACCATCAACCCCAAGTGTACATAAAACAGGATCTAAGTCACATTTATCTCCCACCAGAGAACCAGAAACTCAGTGACTATGTCTCCAGAATTAAAAATTAATAGCCATAAAAGGGACTATAAAAGAGGTGAAAAGGATGTAGGTTTTGTAACAATACACAAGGAGCACCTAGAGGACCATTTATTTGCATTTTGGAGCTGGTGAGTTATAAAGATGGTCCATTCAGGTTAACAGTTTTTAAAATGAAAAAGCCTTTTTAAAAAGCCTGTTTGGAAAAACCAACTGAACTCAGTGAAACCATGTTTTGAAATAAAAGATTTTTATCCTGAATTTCTAGTTCAACTGACAAATGAAATGCAACCGAATAATTATAAAATCTCTTTATTTTGTAATGCTTGAATACAATTTTATTGTAATAACATTACTTTTTGTTCCAATTTTATGAGGATTTGTAAAATCAAATATTGACTTTCCCTAAGTGGGAAAAATCACTTTGATCTTTTTTTTAAAATGAATTTGTTTATTTTAATTGGAGGCTAGTTACTTTACAATATTGTGGTGGTTTTTGCCATACATTGACATGAATCAGCCACGGGTGTACATGTGTCATAATGCAGTCATAGTATTTTCTAATTCATTTCATAGTAGTTATCACAAAATCACTTATTTATCCATCTGGAAATATTTTCAGTATGCTACATTTCTAAAAAAAAGAATGATTTACAATGTTGTTTTGTTTCAAGTACATAACAAAGTGAATCAGTTTTTCATATATATATTTATATATGAATATTCATTTCCCATACAGGTTATTACAGAATATTGAGTAAAGTTCCCTGCACTATAGAGTAGGTCCTACTGAGTTATCTATTCTCTATATTAGTGTGTATATGTTAATCTCAATCTTCTAATTTATCACTACCCCCATGTTTCCCCTTTGGTAACATGGTAATCAAACCATAAATTTGATTTTCAAATCTGAGTCTGTTTCTGTTTTATAAATAAGTTCATTTGTATAATTTTAAATTAGATTTCACATAAAATTTATATCATATGTTTGTCTTTGTCTGACTTACTTCGCTTAGTATGATAATCTCTATCCATCCATGTTGCTACACATGGCATTATTTCATTCATTTTATGGCTGAGTAATACTTCATTGTATATATGTACCACATCTTTATTTATTCATCTGTTGATGGACATTTAGGTCGCTTCCATGTCTTGGCTATTGTAAATAGTGCTTTAGTGAACACTGCAGTGCATGTATCTTTTCAAATTTTGGTTTCCTTTAGGTATATGCCTAGGAGTGGAAATTCTGGATCATAAGGCTTGGAATTTTGAATATTATATTCAACAGGACAATTGGTACTTCGTGCTAGTCAGAGTAAAATTAGTGGTATTTCACTGAATAAAATTGTTTTTGTAGCTTCATATGAGAAGGATTATACTTTATATTTCTATGTATTTACATTTATATCAGGTTTCCCTCATGGCTAAGCGGTAAAGAATCCACCTGTCAATGTAAGAGCAGCAAGTTCGACCCCTGGGTTGGGAAAATCCCCTGGAGAAGTTGGACATCCCTATTGCCTCAGTAACAGAACTACAGGGAAAGCAGCATGGTTCACAGGGCTGGCAGCTTTCTGTGGCCACGGAGCTACCAGAGCTAGAAGGTCAACAGGAAGGATATCGCAGCTTCCGAGGACAGTGGGAAGGCAATCAGGGGGCAGTGGGAAAGGCAGAAGCTTCGGACGACAGCAATCAGGAGGTGGCAACAAAAATAGCAGATTCCAAAACAAAGGCCAGAAGCAGAGTTTTAATAAAGCATTTGGACAGTAATTTGAAGTAGAGGATTTATTTGGTAAAAACAGAACTATGTTCGGCACCATGGAACTGAGCATTATTTTTCATACAAAGTTAACAGCATGTTGTATTTCCTTCCTGACCACTTGCCCAGTCCCCATTTCTCCGAGAGAGAAAAGCTGCATCTAAATGATTTCATCTGATTGATGATTGTCACTTATAACTTTATTGCTACTTCTGTCTCGGGTATTCCTTTGGAAAAGAGGTATGGATTCATTACATATTCTAACGTATTGTCTATAGATTGTAAGATAAAGTCAAGCATGTATCTGGTGATACTTTTTAAGTTCACCTGTCTTTATACTTAGAAATGTTTCTCAATAGTAGGCTT
Organism: Cervus canadensis; assembly: GCF_019320065.1. Lineage (NCBI taxonomy): Eukaryota > Metazoa > Chordata > Mammalia > Artiodactyla > Cervidae > Cervus > Cervus canadensis. The sequence continues at coordinate 19,789,496 of NC_057399.1, forward strand.
CCCTGGTGGCTCAGATGGTAAAGACTCTCCTGCAATGCAGGATCCCTGGGTTGGGAAGATCCCCTGGAGAAGGAAATGGCAACCCATTCCAGTAATCTTGCCTGGAGAATTCCATGTATAGAGGAGCCTGGCAGGCTACAGTCCATGGGGTTGCAAAGAGTCAGGCATGACTGAGCAACTATCACTCACCAGTATGCTTACTTGGGAAATCGCATGGACAGATGCGCCTGGTGGGCTATATAGTTCATGGGGTTGCAAAAGAGTCAGACACAACTTAGCGATTAAACAGCTGCAACAAGATTCATATCACCCATTTCTAAGAATTCCTATACTTTGGGATCTTAACAAGGTTTATTGAATGACTAACCATCTTCTATTATTCTCCTTGCCAAATGAGGGCAATAGGACGAACGGCATACTACTCATCCCCGCTGGCAGATGATGAGCATGAGAAAAGAGAGGTTAGACGTTTGCCAACATCTTAAATTTAAACTGTACAATATATCTTTTGGCTGATAGAAGAAACATAAAGTGGAGAGATATAGGGGATAATCTGGACCTTGGTTGCAGCTCAACTTTGTCTGGAAGTTGAGAAATCCTCTTCATACCTCAGTCATCACAGATCTGGTTGCTTTCAGAGAGTGGCTGTCAAGGTTCTTACAAATTGCCTTTAGTTTTGTACTATTTATTCACAGACCAAAGTAGATTTCTCTAAAGTAAACAGACACACCATTATGGCTGAATTTTTCTTGTCCCGTACGAGATTACTAATCTTTAATGAATTTTATAAAAACAATTTTACAAAGGCCAAGAATGTACCAAGGTCAAGAAGACTTGGGTTTGAAATCTGTGTGTTTCATCAGCCATGAATCTTTGGGGAAATTACAAAATCTCCATGTGTGTTAGTGGCTCAGTCATATCCAACTCTTCCCAACTCCATGGACTATAGCCTGCCACGCTCCTCTGTTCATGGGATTTTTCAGGCAAGAATCCTGGAGTGGGTTGCCATTTCTTTCTTCAGGGGATCTTCCCAACCCAAGGATAAAACCTGGGTATCCTCCCTATGCCTCAGTTTCCTCATCAGCAAAATGGTAGTAAAAGAGTTGCTAGACCATAGTTCATCATGGGAATTAAATAAGCTAATTCTTATAAAGAGTATAGAATAGTGCCTTTCACATATAACGTGTAATGAATGTTAAGTATTATCAAAATTTTTCCTGACTTTGATGTTTTCACAATCATGAAATATAATAAGACTAGTTGAACTGCTTTGTTATGTTTTATTTTGAAAGGCAACAATATTAGAAAATTTTTCAAAATTCCCTCTAATGCTAGTACTGTAGCACAATTATCTTTGTTCATATATATTCCTTCCTGTTTTTGTCGTTTGTGTGCATGTTTCTGCATAGTTGGTAAACCCACAGTCAAATAACAAATTCCATGTTTGTATTTTGCTGTTTTCGACTTAGCATAATCAATGCACGTTTTATATAGTTCTATAGGCTTAATAATAATTTTGTTTAATGGATACATAGTATTTCATTCTTTCCACTTTTACAGATAATACTGTAATAGTATTACAATAGTATTACAATATAATCAATAGTATTACAATAGTTTTGTTGAAATATTTTTGTCATATAAATCCCCAAAGTGAAATAACTAATAGTGATACAATAATAACAACCACTATGACCATCACCTATCCCTATATTTCTGATTTTTGAAATCTCTGACAAGGTCCAAGATTCTTGTCTTCTTTCCCTCTTTCTACCCACTACCACACATCCCACTCAGAACCAAAGATCTTCATAGTATGCTTGACAGGGCAGGATGGTATATTCAGGGTTGAGAGCTATGCTGATAACTGGTTCTCTGCAAAACACAACTCTGATTTGTAGCATTTGCCAATTTCTGCAGTGTAAATATTCCCACTATGTCTAGTTTCCACCTACCAATGGTGTTAACAGTTGGCTTACAAAATTCCTGAGAACTTAACTGGCTTTGGGGAGCTGGCTCTGATATAGCAATCAAAGTGGAGCTGAAGCCTTTTGGTATGTTGTGAAATGAAGTTATTCAATAGGCCAGTCACCCACCAGATCACTGAGTTAATTCCATTATCTGAGCTTTCGCTACTCAGTCCAGTGGGTTAAAGGACCAGCAGCTTCGGCACTGTCAGGGAGCTGGTTAGAAAAGCAGCATTGTGGGCCCCACCCAACGTGTAACTTCTGTTTATTTATTTGTTTATTTTTGGCTGTACTGGGTCTTCGTTGCCGCACACAGGCTTTCTTTAGTTGAGGTGAGCGGGGGCTGCTCTCTGGTTGCAGTGCTCGGGCTTCTCACTTGGTGGCTTCTCTCGTTGAGGAGTACAGGCTCTCGGGTTCACGGGCTTCAGTAGTTGGGGCACACAGGTTTAGTTGCCCTGCAGCATGTGGGATATTCCTGGATCAGGGCTTGAACCCATGTCCCCTGTATTGGGAGGCAGATTCTTAACTACTGGACCACCAGGCAAGTTCCCCCACATGTAATTTGCTCAAAGTCACAAAGTAAGTATTTTCAGCAAGATTCAAACCCAGGCCTTCTAACATAGTCCAGCTTATAGCCATTATTTGTTCTGCTCTGCTAGTTTTTCCAATACTAGTTTTTTTGTTTTTTTTTTTTTCCCTGAAGTAGAAAAATTGAGGATCTTAAAAGCTTTTGTCTCATAGAACCAAACCCAAATGGAATTGAGAATGGAAACTCTTTAGTCTCAGAGTAAATGGTTCTATATGCTGGAACCGGAAGAATTCACTTTGTGATCTTTACTCATATTCGGGTAGGTTAAGTATTGGTTGATTAAAAAGCCTCATGTCTAGGGGCTTCCTCCAGGCAGCTGTATCCACATCAGTGGGATTTTCTTAATTTTCAACTCTCAGTTAAATCCCCTTCACCCAATTCCCTAGCATTTTAATTTTTCTTTAAGTTATTAAAGAAATACATTCTTATGAAAAAAACACATTTTAATTATGCTAAGTGAAATAGACAGAGAAAAACAAATATACATTTTACTTATATGTGAAATCTAAAAAACAGAATAAATGAAAAAACATAACAAAACAGAAAAAGAGTCAGATACAGAGAAGAGACAGGTAGTTGCCAGAGGGCAAGGTGGCGAGGGGAATAGGTGAGGGAAATTAAGAGGTACAGATTTCCAGTTGCAAAATAAATGAGTCACTGGGATGAAATGTACAGAGTGGGGAATATAGTTTAAAACCCTGTAATATCATAGTATGGTGGCACGTTGTAACTAGACTTATCACAGTGATCATTTTGAAATGTATAGGAATATCGAATCACTATGGGGATGGCGGAGCCTGGTGGGCTGCCGTCTGCGGGGTCCTACAGAGTCGGACCCGACTGCAGAGACTTAGCAGCAGCAGCATGCTGCGTAATAGGACTAACACAGTGTTGAAAGTCAACTATACTTCAAAAAGAAACTCATAAAAAGAGATAAGATTTGTAGTAATCGGAGGAAGCAGGTGAGGGGAGGGGGAATTAGATGAAGGCAATCAAAAGGTTGTTGTTGAGTGGCAAAGTGAAAGTGACAGTCGCTCAGTTGTGTCCGACTCTTTGTGACCCCACGGACTATACAGTCCATGGAATTCTCCAGGTCAGAATAATGGAGTAGGTAGTCTTTCCCTTCTCCAGGGGCTCTTCCCACCCCAGGGATCGAACCCAGGTCTCCCACATTGCAGGCAGATTCTTTACCAGCTGAGCCAAAAGGAAAGCCCAAGAATACTGAAGTGGGTAGCCTATCCCTTCTCCCGTGGATCTTCCTGACCCAGGAATTGAACCGGGGCCTCCTGCATTGTGGGTGGGTTCTTTACTAACTGAACTATGAGGGAAGCTCAAAGTTGTGTCCAACTCTTTGGCGACTCCATGTACTGTAGCCCATCAGGCTCCTTTGTCTATGAGATTGCCCAGGCAAGGATATTGCAGAGGGCTGCCATTTCCTTCTCCAGGGGATTTTCCCAACCCAGGGATCAAACCCAAACTGAACCATGTCTCCTGCTTGGCAGGTGGACTCTTTACCACTGACGTACCAAAAAAGCTCAATCAAAAGGTACAAACTCCCAGTTACAAGTACTATGGATATAACGTATAACATGATAAATACAATGAAAACACTGTATGTTACGAAAAGCTGAAAAGTTAAGAGAGTTCTCATTGTTGTTCCTCAGTCGCTAAATTGTGTCTGACTCTTGGCAACCCCATGGACTGCAGCACGCCAGGCTCCCTGTCCATCACTGTCTCCTGGAGTTTCACTCAGACTCATGGCTGTTGAGTATGTGATGCCATCCAACCATCTCATCCTCTGTTGCCCCCTTCTTCTCCTGCCCTTAATCTTTCCCAGCATCAGGGTCTTTTCCAAGGAGTGGGCTCTTTGCATCAGGTGGCCAAAGTGTTGGAGCTTCAGCTTTAGCATCAGTCCTTCTAATGAATATTCAGGGTTGATTTCCTTTAGGATTGACTGGTTTGATCTCCTTGCTATACAAAGAAAAATATATTTTTTCTATTTTTTAAAATTTGTATTTTTACAAGATGACAGCTGTTCGCTAAACTTATAATGATGATAATTTCATGATGTACGTAAGTCAAACCCTTATGTTGTTCATCTTGCGTGCTCAGTTGCTAAGTCGTGTCGGATTCAGTGACCCCATAGACTCTAGCCTGTTAGGCTCCTATGTCAATGGGATTTCCCAGGCAAGAATGCTGGAGTGGGTTGCCATTTCCTTCTCCAGGGCATCTTCCCAATCCAGGGATAGAACCCACGTCTCCTGCATTCGCCAGTGGATTCTTTACCACTGAGCCACCTGGGAAGCCCTGTTGTACACCTTAAACTTATATGATGCTGTTCAACAAAAAATATCTTGCTAAAACTGTAAGAAAAAACACATTTTAAAATAATAGAAAGGCTATACAGTGAAAAATGGGAATATCCCTTCCTTCTCCCCACCCTGTCCCATTTCTCTGAGTTAACTTCTGGTGTTGCTTCTATTACCTCTATAAATGCTTCTGCTGCTGCTGCTGCTAAGTCGCTTCAGTCGTGTCCGTCTGTGTGTGACCCCATAGACAGCATTTATAAATAACATTTTTGATAAATATTATCACACTACACATGATATCCTACTTCTGTTTTTTTGTAAGTTGACAATATATCTCATATATTATTTCTACAAATATTTATAAATATATCAAATATTACATTGCTTGAGAACACCTACTTGGGGCACTAGCAAAGCGAGGGAGGAAAGAAAGAAAAAGGTAGGAAGGGAGGGAGGAAGCAAGAGAGAGAAAGAGAAACAAGAAGGAAGAGGCCTACTTTGATTGCTTCATACATAGCGTGTTGCAAAATATTTTCAGAATCTAAAAATATAAAAAAGAAGCTACTTTGATTTCAGCTTGCAGGGAGTTCTGAGTTTTGTAGCTTAAATTTATTTAAATTAGATGCAATTTAACCAGTCCCTATTTACATTATTTCCAACTTATGATTGCAAACAATGCTACAATGAATATCTATCTCTGCATCTGTTTTTGCATACTATTTGCATGCATGCATGTTTGCATGCTAAGCTTCTTCAGTCATGTTCAACTCTTTGTGACCCTATGGACTGTAGCCCGCCAGGCGCCTCTGTCCACTGATACAGGAGTGGGTTGCCATGCACTCCTTCAGGGGATCTTCCCAACCCAGGGATCAAACCTGCCTCTCTTAGAGCTACTGCATTGCAGGCAGATTCTGCTGAGCCACTGTGGAAGCCCCACCTATTTGCATACACAACTGAGCCACTGAACTGAACTACAAATATCCATAAATTAGTACAAATCCTGAGATTTCCTCGACAATTCAAGCACTTCTAGGAGAAAGAGGAAACAGAGTCTTACATGAGAAGATCACACATTAAGGTTCTGGAGAGAGGGGACAGTCTCTTCATTCATTGCTCTGATGTTTAACTTTAGGAAATACTGTTGGGAGAACACCACAAATCTCCTTCTACTTGATAGAAAAAATTGGAGAGCTTTTTTGCACAGATATAGTTGATAGAGTTTGGAATCCCCCAGGAAATTGGACTCATCATTTTCAGCAGTTGTTGTTATTATTCAGTCACTTAGTCATGTCCTACTCTTTGCGACCCCACAGACTGCAGCATGCCAGGCTTCCCTGTCCTTCACCATCTCCCGGAGCTTGCTCAAACTCAAGATACTTATCATTCTTTCCAGTTTGCATCTTTTTCCTTTTCACACCACACGACAGCCCATAGATACTAGGAAGTTAGGAGGAAGGACAAGATTCTTGATCAACTTTTTAATGACAATGTTCTGTTGAGATCCATTGACTTTTTCACTAGGATGTGGGAAGGGCCATTAATCCGGAGCCCTGAGTAGAGGACAGCCTCAGAAACGAGTCCCTTACCTTATAATAGGTTCCTTTAAAAGTGTCCTCAACAGGTCCCATTCTAAAACCGCTGCTTGTGCTGCCTTATGCTGAATCCTACTTTAGAACAAATACACGTGATCACTCAAGGTCCTGTTATGTTTTACAGGCCAGTATCAATCTTTTCCATGGAGAACATGCTGCTATATACTAAGCAATTTGGACATACACAGCAGAGGGCAGAATTTACCTGGGAGTAATGAATTTGTAAGTAGTCAGCTAAGGGTGTGTGAGTTTGAAGGCACATGTTCTAATATATCAATACTAGTCATTGAATATTTACCCTGAGCTTCCTTTGTAAATGATGCTAGCCTAGCTGGGTGGAAAAGAAAAACTCTTAGCATTGTAGAACTCTCAATATTTCCATAAGTCACCATTTTTCTCTTACCCTCAAAAGATTGGTTTTTGAGGAATTAAATCCATTGTATACTCACTTCTGTTTTTGAAACTGGATGGCCATATTGAGACCCCTTGTTTCCTGGAGAATTTGCTGTTTTCACAGAGCAAAGGAGACTCAGATCCCTGGTTGCTTTGTAAAAAGTGACTTCCCAAAATGATTTAGTCTTTAGCACACATAGCTTACCTGATTAGTTTGCCATTAAAGCTAATGTAAGACAAATACTCAGCCTGTGAGGAGAGTGCCTGTAACTTTAATAATGCCCAAGGGAATATGTATGACCTCACACCTCCAACCCAGACATTGTTTAACCATACTCCACAACTTGTGAATTTCAATTATTTGTTCTGAGGGGCCATTCATAATTGCCTGGTGTAAGCCTGCCTTTAGGATGCAAAGCAGAAGACAATGAAAATGCTACCCGAGCGAATTAAGGCAGCAGCACTTAAACATATAAATTAACTAGGCCTCTTTTCACATCTCCCTCTTTCTATTCTGAGAGGTTTCAGTCTGGTGACATCAAAGACAGGATTATGGGAGAAGATAAAAACTTGATCTAATGTCCATGTTTGAAGTCATGAAAGTCCTCCTCCCTCCATGGCAAAATAGCCCTCTTCATAACACACACAAAAACCGGGGTCCAGGTGCAAAGGAGTTGGGGGAGGGGTGAGGATGAGGGAAGCCAGCAAGAAGGCCCCGGCTTCCTGAGGTTGTCGGAATAACTGGGTGTTAAAGCTCTGCATTGCCAAATGTGCTAATAGATTGTTTGTAGGCTTGGGCTGGCTTTGTTCTGCAAATTAATATGTTAAATCTTTCTTTTAAGTCCCTATGCTTTTGAGATGGTTCTTTAATGAGATTTTAACTAGGTTTTTCCTACTGTCAGCAAAGCCTAGAACAGAAATGTTTCTTACGTGAGAGAATGATCTTTAACTTCAACACCATTAAAATATTTCCTTAAATGTCATTTTTCAATCAAATGTCTTGCCCTGTAACCAACTATGATATTCGTGTTCACTGCCCCAATGGCATATGAGGTATATGTATTCATGTTAAAATGATGGGCTTAAAAAATGTACAATAAAGAGTTTTTTTAGAGGGGTGAGAGTTTGAAGAAGGTAAATAAACTATAATTTGAAGATATTGAAGTCTCACTTTCTTTGGAATTCACAGAAATAATCTGAGATGAATACAAACCTTGGCTGTTTAAAAATAAATGCAGCTGCACTGCCTGGCATTACAGCCTAGAAGATTTATTTTCAAAACTCTGCAAGCTACAGCCCCATGACTTTTAAAGTCTTTAGTCCTTTAAGCACTAAATCAGCATTCAAGTGGCTGGTTAATCTCCCAAGGGCCAAAATGAAGTGCTCCATCCTAGTTTATAACATAGACTGACTGTTAGAAAACTCTTTCTTAGCACCAAACCTAGGAAGTGTGGAGTTTAAACACAGCTTTTAGACAAAATCGGTGTATTGGCTTCCTTCCTCATTTCTCCTTTTTTCAAACTTTGTAGATTCATATATACTTGAACCAAAAAATAGGAAAAAATAGAACCTTTTATTGTGGAAGGGAAGTAATAGGTATTACAATTTGGTCTGACAAACTTGGGTGAAAAGTGAAAGTCGATCAGTAGTGTCTGACTCTTTGTGACCCCATGGACTATATAGTCCATGGAATTCTCCAGGCCAGAATAGTGGAGTGAGTAGCCTTTCCCTTCTCCAAGGCATCTTCCCAACCCAGGGATTGAACCCAGGTCTCCTGCATTCGCCAGTGGATTCTTTACCACTGAGCCACCTGGGAAGCCCAAGAATACTGAGTGGGTAGCCTATCACTTCTCCAGGGTATCTTCCCGACCCAGGAATCAAACAGGGGTCTCCTGCATTGCAGGCAGATTCTTTACCAACTGAGCTATGAGGGAAGCCCGTATACCATGAAAAGCCTGTGTTCCCCACCTTCTTGGTTGGAGAGCTCATAGACTTCATTACTGCTCTCTCTACTATGATTGGCCCCTCTCCAAAGGGAAAAGACAGCCCATGGAGGGCAGTCCAAATCCAGCCAGTGATACATTCCATCCTGAACCCTGGCTCTTTGCCTCATAGTGGAGGAGGTCTTTAATCTCCTTTCATTTACCCAAGCCTAATAGAAAAATCAAACCTACTAGTTTACCAAAAGGGTGGGTCTTTGCTATGTGGTAGAAGGTGTGAATCTCACCATTTCCCAGAAGAGTCAAGTTCTTAGAAGGAAACCTAAGAAGCCCCATGGCTTAGAAGTCTGAGCATCCCTCAGTGACTTTCCCCAGCTTAGTGTCACATCTTTACAGACTCACTCAGTTTTATGTTTATATATTTACTTAAAACATGTTTGATTAGATGTTATAAGGGTCAGTCATTTATGCTGCTTTTAAAAAAAATTGTGTTAGTCTTCTGATTTCTGCTTCCAAAGACATTTAAGAAAATTAGCACATCCGAGGCTTGAAAACTGATGTGAACAAGTTACAAATATGGTCTACAATGAGTTTTCAGAACATAAGCCATGTAACAGAAACCAGTGAATCACACTCAAATCAAAGAAATAGTCAAGTAACTTTTCCATTTTCATATTCAAGGTCCTCTCTGTTTTGGACTGATCTTCCAGGGTATAGCCGATACCTGTGTAACTTCTATCCGTTTTCCTCAAAAACCCTTCATGGCTGATATAACATATGAGTTGCTCTGCCTTGAGTATTGACTATCTCATGACCTCAGGTAAAGGCTCAGCCTTAGTAACAATGAGTAAACAGTTTTGTTGGGAGCACATGGCTGTGACATTCATCTGCTGTGGGGCTGTGCCCCACTGCTGAATAGCTGCCGTGGGTCAGGCATTCTTGGCTGTAGGACTCATACATTTGCATACACACTTTGATGGGTATGAGTGTTTCTTCTGGGCCTAGTACTTGATCTTTGCTAATCAGTGGAAACAAGAGAAGATGTATCATGAGTTTTCTATATTTCCTAAAAATCTGGAATAGCTCTGAGATGTAAGAACTTGAGCCAGAGTGATTTAGAGGAGAGCTTTCACACTTCATGATCATCACAGTCCGATTTTCCGTTAGGGCGCGTCCTTCTGGTCCGGTTTCAGGCCTCGTTGCTACTGTGTAAATTCCCATAAGAGTAAAGGCAAAGATTTTCATTTCTTGATGGAATTCTAGAAATCTGGGTTTTCCACGATTTCTTGGATTTCCAGGACTTTGAGGGAGGGAGCAATGCTGGTTTTTCAAGAGGCCCTTGAAGGTCCTTCTGGCACAGTAGCCCCGGTGGCCCTCCCCTGGTGGTGATGGGGTTGCCTGAAATGTTCTTAAATCAGTTCAGTTCCTGGAAATTCTACAAGTTTCTGTGAGAGTGACTGTTCAATTGTTTAATATGATCTCAGCACACTCAATCTCCTGGACTGCTCGTTATTCAGCTTTTATAGTCTCATTTTTCCAGGTTCTGAACCTATCAGAAGCTGAAAGATCACCTTAACCATACACCTTACTTTTTATTCTCCCCTTCCCTCAGCCCCTGGCATTCTACTTTCTCTCCCTATGAATTTTCTACTTTAGATACTTCATGTAGGTGGAATAATATAATATTTGTCTTTTTCTGACTGGCTTATTTCACTTCTCATAATGTCTTAAAATTCCATTTATGTTGTAGCATTTATCAGAATTCCCTTCCTTTTTAAGGCTGGATAATATTCTATTGTATATATGCTCCAAACTTTTGTTTCTTCATTCATTCATCAGTGGATACTTGGGTTGCTTTTACCTTTCAACTATTGTGAATAATGCTGCTACAAACATGGATATACAACTATCTATTCAAGTCTGCTTTCAATTCTTCGGAATATACACCTTTTCATATACTTTAAACTTTGAATTCTGTTTTTCTTTTTTAATTTATAAAAGAGTAAAATAATTTGAAAGAAAAAACTCTAAAATTGAAATCAACACCCCCCTCCCCAAACTGAAAACACATGAAGCTATCAAATTGGTATCATAGCCACACAGGGAAAAATAGTTATTTCAAGCTTTTCACAGAAGAGTGAAAACCAGTCAATGAAGATGAAATGATAAATGGAGGGATCATCAAGTGATTATAAAGCCTTTAAATGAGAAGATGTAGTGGAAAAGTGTTTTAATAGGCCAAAGTATAACCCTGCAGATTTTTTGCTAAAATCTGTGACAGCTTTTTGTAAAAGAGAGATCTCGCTGTCACCATCTGTCATCAACATTGTAACCAGTGTCAAACTTAGATAAGAAAGAATGACAAAAAGAAAAAAAGAAAAAGGAAGAATGACATACATGATATTGTGTCTTCCAAGCATGAAAGCATCACCCATGAAGTATTCTTGCCAGAAATGTCTAACCAAAACTTACTTGAGCCCTTAACTTTCAGTTTACAGGAAATATAAAAGCTAAAGGAACAACTTAAATGGCCCCAGGAGTAAACAATCCAACACGCACAGAATGTGGAACTGTACAGAACTTGCTGGTGTCTTCAAAATGTTGGTGTCCAAGAGGAATGAGACAAGATTACTGTAGAATAAAAAATTCTAAAATAATATAAAAACCAAATGCAATGCATACACATGATCTTAATCCTGGTTTTTAAAATTAGCCATAAAAAACAGTTTGGGGACAAATGGAGAAATTTAAATTTGGAGTGAGTACAATGTGATGTTAGAGAAACACTGTTAATTTTCTTAGATGTGTTAATGGTAAGTGATTATGTAAGAGAAAATTCTTATTCTTAGATTATGTATATCACAGCATATAGTAGTGAAGGGTGATGATAAATAGACATAGTCAAATAAGCCAAAATATAATATCTGTGTAGTAGGTATATCGGAGTTGAATTTGGGTGATGGGTCTATGGCTGTTCATTGTACTATTTTAATACTTAGATTTTCTCTGCATGTTTAATGTTTTTCATAATATATAATTGAAAAGTAAAAAATCAAATTTTGAGAGTCAGCACAAAAGACATGTACATACGACTTTCAGAGGCTTCACCCTCAAATTCCGTATCAGGGAATTATCTCAGTTGAGCTGTGGAAAAGAGACTTGAAATCAAGAAAACTAGCATTTATGTAGTGATGGATATTCTTCCCCTCAAAGAGAGACAGGATTCAGTGACTAAGTTTGAATTCTAGGCCCACAAGCAAAAGTTTTAGAAAGGTACCTTTTAGCCTTTGCTAATTGTGAATTAATCAGCTCTCCAGTGGCAAGAAGACCCCTTCTTTCTTCACCCCGTCTTACTCTCCAGTGTTTATGCCTAGAGCAAGAACAAGACATTTCATAGAATGCAAGGAAACTCTTAGAGAATAAGATATGGTTACTTAGTTGTTAGTGATGAATAGAGCACTGGCATAAATATGATGGGTAAAGTTTTTAAGGATGATGAATACCTTTTCCTTTATTGAATGAAGTGGATGGTGAAAGAGTGGTTAAAAGGGTGGACTGTGGTGTTAGATGACCCAGATTCAACACTGGACTCTGCCACTTAATCACTGTGTGAAACAAGAGCTGTCCAAACCATTTTTTGTACATTTAAGTGGAGATAATGAAAGCATCCACCTCTGAATCCTGTGAGAATGAAGAATGACAAATAACGCACTAGTAGCACAGAACCTAGCAGAGTTAAGTCCAAAAATGTTAATGATGGTTGTTATAATATTACTCACAGAAGGGAAGTGAACATACATGAACGAGTTGAAAGGCAGACTCCTACTGAGTCTTTAGACTATCCATAGGCAGGAGGTAAATTTCTGGCCACTTAATAACTTAAATTTATTGTGAATTTAACTATTTCCCTGAGCTTCCCGAGAATTCTTTCAGCACAGACCTGGCACCAGCTGTGCATCGCCAGGATCCTGAGTAAAGCTGAAGTCGGGACATCATGGAGGAAGCTGTGACGACATTCTTTGTCACTATGAGACAGTGATGCTCTGTTTCCCTAGCTTGGTGTCTACAAAGCAAGTTGTGAACCCCTCTCAGTGACATTTGCTATCTTAGTGCTTTTTCCCAGCAGGTGCTGAAATGTAAACCATTGTTAAATTAGCTGATGGTTGTTAGGAAATAAAAACTTGTATTAAGTACTTTTGTTTTTTTCATTTCTTGCCTAAGACCCTATTTCAAATACTCGGGCTGCTGGCAGTTGAGATGGCATTTTGTGCCACAATTTTACTGATTATGCACCAACCACTCAAAGGTACCACGTTATCTTCTAATTTTATTTAACATATTTTAAAAAGTTGTAAGTGGCCAGTGACATCCATGTATTTCTGAGACTAGTGAAGTCTTTTGGAGTGGAAATCAATTAGTAAACCACTTAATTTTAAGGATTATCTTGAAAAATAAGACTTTTCACTTAACTATTAATCTTCAAACTTCTAAAAATGTCTTTGATTGATAATAAAATCTGTAAAAATCACAAATGATGAAAGGATACTTCTCCAAATTAATAGCATAAGAATTGAGCACTGCTTTAAAAATAAGTTTCTAAGGAAAGTTTAGCATTAACAAGAACGGCAATTCCATGATCCTCAAACTGAAAAGGCTGTAATATAGATGCAAATTGAGTAGGACACCCTCATTATAACTGCCTCTCTTAAGAAGGAAGGGTCATGTATGATAGAAACAACAAAAAAGCTGCTTTAAAAAAAAAGATACAGAACACAATATCAGTGGAATGAAACTGACATGAAATGAGCTGCTGGGTTTGTAAAAATATCTTCTATTTTCAAGTTATAGGTTTAGAGTCAGGCTTATCTCAAGTGCCCTGCATAAAACAAAAGTGTATAAGATCATTGATATGTATGGTATCAGTTATAGGTTAGTTGTATATCTATTGTACTCATATACGACTTTCGTTTTTATTTTTAACTGGGATAATTGCTTCACAATATTTTGTAGGCTTCTGCCATACAACGACATGCATCGGCCACAAGCACACACGTGTCCCCTTGCTCCAGAACCTTCCCCATCCCACCCCTCCAGGTTGTTACAGACACCAGGTTGAGCTCCCTCTGCCCGCACAGCGGCTTCTCACTGACTGTTTTACACACGGCAGTACCTACATGTCAATGCTACGCCCTCAGTTCATCCCATGCTCTCCTTCCCCTGCTGTGTCCAAAGTCTGTTCCCTGTGTCTGTATCTCTATTCCCGCCCTGCACTTACGTTCATCAGTACCATTTTTCTGGATTCCTTATATATGCGTTAATATACAAAATTTGTTTTTCTCTGTCTTACTTCTCTCTGTACAACAGATTCTAGGTTTATCCATTTCACTAGAACTGACTCAAATGCATTCCTTTTTATGGCTGAATAGTATTCCACTGGTGGGAATGTAAATTGATACAGTCATTATGGAGAACAATATGGAGATCACTTAAAAAAAAAAAAAAACAGGAATAAAAATTACCATATATCCCAGCAATCGTACTACTGGGCATGTACCCTGAGAAAACCATAACTGAAAAAGACACACATTCTGCAATGTTCATAGCAGCAGTATCTACAATAGCTAGGACATGGGAGCAACCTAGATGTTCATCAACAGATGAATGGACAACTTTCTTTTGACTGACTTTCAGACCACAATTAGAAGACTACTGGTAATTCTACCACAAGGAGAGAAATCAGAATTGTAAATGAGCCTGCTATTTAAAAGTTCTGGCCATAGATTCAGCAACACCTATTTCAAAGTAATTACATACAGCGTCTGGGCTTCCCTGGTGGCTCAGACGGTGAAGAATTACCATCCCCTGCAATGCAGGAGACCCAGTTCAGTTTCTGGATTGGGAAGATCCTCTGGCGAAGGGTATGGCTATCTACTCCAGTATTCTGGCCACCCCCCCATGGACAGAGGAGACTGACAGGTTATAGTCCATGGGGTTGTAAAGAGTTGGACATGACTGAGCGCCTAACACACACGCAGACAATATCTATGATCATATTTTAAACGTTATTTTGAAAATGTTCATAAGAAACTTTGACCATATTAGATTTGAAAGGCTTGTACTTTAAACCAGGATGGTATAGGCCAATTTCCCTTTATCAAAGCAACTGAGTGGATAAGCCTTAAGACTGACAAAAGCTTTTGCTTTTTGTTTTTAAATTATTATTAAAGAAAAACAGGAAGTATAATAGAATACCTACACATCAAATTTTGCTTTCTAGGACGGATGTGGCCAAGAAGGGGAGTAGGAAGACCTTAAGCTCACCTCCTCCCTTGGGAACATGAAAATTACAACCATTTGCAGAGCAACTTTCTATGAGAACAACCTGAAGAGTAGCAGAGAAGAGTTTCCACAGCTATAGCTATAAGAAGGAACCACAACGAGATGGTAGGAAGGGTGTATACACTCAAGACCCACAACCCTAGGGAGACGATCCACAGGTGGGAGGAATCTCCCAAGGAGTGAGGGATCAGAGTCCCACATCAAGCTCCCTAACCTAGGGGTCCTGCACTGAAAAGATGAGCCCCCAGAACGGCTGGCTTTGAAGACCAGCACGGCTTCCATACTGGTAAGCTGGAGGGCTGTAGGAAACGAAAACGCTGCTCTAAAGGGCACACATAAAATCTCACAGGTGCCACCAAGTCCCAGCGCAAAGGCAGTAATATGGAAGGAGTCTGGGTCAGACCCACCTTCTGATCTGGAAGAGCATCCCAGAAAGGCAGGAGGTGCCCGGGACTCACCCTGGAAACACAGGTGCCAACCGCCATTACTATGAGGACACTGGTGGTGGCAAGCACCATTCTGGAATCCTCCCTCTAGTCTTTTAGCATGATGGGGTTACCCACCCACCAACAGGCCAGTACCAACCTCAGCTCCTCCAGGTCCCCAAAGCACGCTGCCCTGGGACCCAGTCCTGCTAGCCATTCAGGCTGGCATCAGCCCCAAGAACACCCCAGGCCATGCAGCCAGCTGTCCTGGCATCCAGCCTCACTCATAAGTGGGCTGCAACCACTGCACAAGGCTGGCCTTGCAGTCACCTAGGCAGGGGCCAACCCCACTACCTATGCATACCCACAGTAGTCAACGCTGCCACAGCAGAATGGCTGGGAACCAACCAAAAATGTCTATTAATTTGAAAAGTCGTGTTCAGATCTTTACCAACAAATAGCTGTACAACATTAACAACTTCTTTCAGCCTCCATTTCTTCATCAGTAATATAGGGCAAAAGCATCCATCTCAAGGAATGGATGTTAAAGAAAAATGATTCATGGTAATTCCCTGGCTGTCTGGTGGTTAGGACTCTGCAGGTTCACTGCCAAGGGCAAAGGTTCAATCCCTGGTTAGAACTAAGATCCAACAAGGTTCAAGGCATGGCCCAAAAAAAAAAAAAAAAAAAAATGTATAATCCAGATAAAGTGCTTAACATAGAGCTTATCACACAGTAGGCATTTAAGACACATTGACAGCTATTATTATTATTTCTTTTATCTTACAGACATGGAGATCTCATTGTCTTTCAGAATACTGAGTTTGTGCTGACCAAGGAAGTATGTAATATTTAGAGTTTATACCCTTCCTGATACCCTTCCCCCAGACAGAACTCAGACTACCTATTGCTGGCAGTGAATGTGAGCTATCTCACTGGTTTCAAGAGCTGATATGTCCCATGAAAAATTCCTCCCACATGAAATATTTATGTGTTTTTTCTTCAGAAAGCTACTCTGCCTCAAGGCTTCAGGTGTTTCTTCCGCTCAAGTCAACAGGTATTTTCAAAACTTTAATGGGTTTAGATGATTTTTTGAAAGCATACTGCTGCTTTTTAAAGCAGTTGGTGAATCTGGATTATTTATATTGCATTAAAACTCATGGTTTTGCTCTCTGTGTTGTAAACGATACTCCACGGGAAAAACACAAACTTCTATCACTTAAAAACTTCACAGTGACCAAGGCCCCTTTGCATCTCACATGATCCTCATTGCCTTTTAACATCTAGTTAATCCCCTTAAGGTACAAATATTTAAATTAGAAAAAAGAACAAGAACAGGACATGAACACAAAATCAGGAGACGTGGCAGGAACCCAGCTGAAGGCCCTAGTTGCCCAGGTGCCTTTATTTGTCTGGTGCAATTTGTTCTGTGTGTCAGACAAAAATGTAGCTTTCATTTCCAGATGACAAGTATAATGGAGTGCTTTGTGAAAAATAGCAGCATTATCGATGGTACTTTATGATAGCGTCTCACTGACAACTCACGGTTATCAAATTTAAGATACTTTATACTAGGTGGAAAATTAGCAAAGCTTTCAAAAACATACATTTGAGGGGAGGAGGCACTTGAAGTCTGAACTTGATGGAGTTTCTAACAGTATCCCCATTTTAACCCAATTCCAGGAGTTGAGTTGATTAGAACTTGGGAGGATTTATGTGGGGAATATTCATATATACTCTTGTTCTGGGAGATGCTGCCAAGCTTCAGGTAGTCTAGAAATCCTCTATGGATTTCTAGAGTGGAGCCTCAAGCAAAAGTTCTGAAATATTTTGGGAGCTTTTCTCATGCACAGTTCTTGGCATATAGTAGGCCCAACAAATATTAGCTGAATTGTTATTGTTGTTCAGTCCCTAAGTTGTGTCTGACTCTTTGTGACCCCATGGACTGCAGCACCCCAGGCTTCCCTGTCCTTCACTGTCTCCTGGAGTTTGCTCAAACTCATGTCCATTGAGTCCGTGATGCCATCCAACCATCTCATCCTCCCCCACCCACTTCTCCTGCTGCTGTCAATCTTCCCCAGCATCAGGGTCATTTTTAATGAGTTGGCTCTTCGCATCAGATGGTCAAAGTGTTGGAGCTTCAGCTTCAGCATCAGTCCTTCCAATGAATACTCAGGCCTGATTTCCTTTAGAATTGACTGGTTTGATCTTGCTGTCCGAGCAACTCTGAAGAGTCTTCTCCAACACCACAGTTTGAAAACATCAATTCTTTGGCTGAATAGACATCTAAATTTGTAATGTTCATTTTCCTAGTAGAAATCCAGCACCTAAAGCCATTTTATGGCTTAACCTGTAGTGGTCACAAGTATAGTATGAATATATTTCTACTGATTTTCTACTATCTCTCACTAAACAGAGTTCTGTGCTGTTTTCACTCCTCTTCTTTTTATATTTCCTCCTTCCTTTTGAGTGGCCAGTGACATACATGGGAATTCCATTCTTTGTAGATAAATCTCATCATTAGACAAATTCCTGACCCTTTGGCTGGTCATCAGATAATGTAGTTGAGGGGTGATGCCCATTTAGGGTGATTTCAGAAGTCAGGGAAGCTTCAAACTGTCTTCTTCTTTTTTTTTTCCAAACTGTCTTCTAATCCACTGATTATTGTGGAATGCCACATACAATTAAAAGCTAATTTTTATGATTTAGGTACTACTAGAAAATGAGCTTCTTTCACTAAGGACGGAGACTCAGAGCCACAGACACACATTCACAGAAACAAATGTGATCAGGTTAGCTCTTTCTATTGCTGTTTAAATCTTGATCATGCATTGGAAGCAGTAGTGTTGCCGGGTCAACTGAATTGTTTCCTGTTTCCAGTTGCTTGTATTTGAGGCATTTGTCATAGTATGATCTAAGGATTGAATAAAGCCTATTTGTGGGGAAAAAAATAAAATAAAATGAGCTTCATAATTTCTCAATCAACAATTGATATTATTGAATGTTTGTTGTAAACAAGATCATGTACTAAGTCCTCTGAAGGTTATAAAAATAAATAAGGCAATGAGACAATGACCTGATCAGATGTGCAATGTAATAAAGAGCAAGTTAGCTGGATTGTAGAAAAAGAATTCTGGCTGAGAGAGAAGGGACTAGTAGAACTAGTCTACACAACTGAAGCGACTTAGGATGGAGGATGGATAGTCGCTAAGTTATGTCTGACTCTTGCGACTCCATGGACTGCAGCCCGCCAGGCTCTGCCTGGGATTTCTCAGGCAAGAATACTGGAGTGGGCTGCCATTTCCTTCTCCAAAGGATCTTCTCCACCCAGAGATCAAACCTGCATCTCCTATATTGGCAGGCAGATTCTTTATCACTGAGCCACCAGGGACATAAGACAAACAACAGTGGCTTCCACAAGAAAGATTTACTTCTCTCTTACATAAAACTTTGGGGTGGTAAACAGTCCAGGAGAAAAGGGTCCCATTTATCTTGTGGCTCCTTCATCCCCTATTGTGCTGTTTTTTCCCTGCAAGGTGTAACTTATCACCATCTTATTACAATCTAGTCTGCAGAGAGAGAAAACGGGGAGGACAAGCAACTTTATACGAAGGATGTGGTTCAGAAGGTGCACACATCTCTTTCACTCTCACACTAGTGACCGGAACTTACTTCATAGATGACATTGTAGCTTGGCCATATGGAGCCCCCAGAGAGGCTGGGAGGCATGATGCTCAATTTACTACCAAAAGGAAGAGAGAGTATGGATATTAGATTAATTAGTAGTCTGTTCTATAAGGGACAAGACTAGAGGCAAAGACGTAAATTTACTGTTTATGTCTTAGACTATGTTTATGTTTATGTCAAGGACTACTATTTCACAGACATAGAAAACAAATTCATGGTTACCAAAGAGGAAATGGGGGGAGGAACAAATTAGGAATTTGGGATTAACAGATACACACTAGTGTATATAAAATAGATAAAACAACAAGGACCTACTGTATAGCATATGAAGTTTCAAGGTGATTTTTTGATGGGTGCCAGGAGACTGCAAATTATTGTTTCTTTTTCCTTCAAAGCTCTCAGCATTTTAATGAGTAAGTACTATATAAGTATTGTATCCTGCCATTTGGTAAAGGATCTGTTTGAGAGGTGGGTTTGAGATGAAAGTTGCATTGTATACTTCACTGAAATTTTTAAACCATGTTCTTAGGGGAAACTATACCATTTAAACTTTTAGGTCTTAGACTAAAGCTTGAAGGAAGACATTTCTTAAAAATTACTTACAAAATTGACATTTTGTGGATAAAAGAAGCTAAAGCCAAACCATACGGTAAGTATTAAGGGATCTTGGGGGTTTGGACAGATAGTTTGCAGCTACCTGTTGGACTTCAGGATTTATTTCTGGGTAAATCTCCACTTCCTGAACTCACAACAGCTCTTTCTGGTGAATGCCAGCTTGAGGTGGGTTTGCCAGGTCTCCTTCATTCTCTCCTCACCACACACTCTCCATCTTTCCCACCCGGCCTCCTTCTCTGGGAGGCTCATCTGTGATTTCCACGCCTAATGGTTTCCTGTTGGGTTTGGCCATGGGGAGCCTTTCAGGGAGATCAGACAGAGAAGAGTGAAGCCAGGTATCTCTTTGTAGGGTGGCCTCAGGTTGGTTGTGTCCCTCCACCCAAGGTTGCTAATTAACAGAACTCTCTCCTGTGTGGTTCTAGTAACCACTTTCTTCCCTCAGGTTAAGGGGTGGTAACATTTCAGTTGCTACAAACCCCAGGTTTATTCCTTGTGGTTCCTTTACAATCCCTTCATAAATAAATCCTCCTAATTAGTCTAATTTAAATGTGTATTCTGTTTCCTACTGGATTTTCATTTGGCACTTGGACATTTCTAGTGCATCCAAAGCATAACACTTTATTTTCTGCTTTTGTTTATTTTCAAATGATAAACAAGGCCTTCTCTCCTCTCCTCTCTGAGCCACATGCAGAGACCCAGGATACGGGTCAGAAAGGGTAAGAAATGACATAAAGGATGGGGTACCAAGAGATAGAATTAGTTTCAGGAAGGGGATGAGCGTTAAGCTCATAGTGGAAATCAAAGCTATGGTCAATGTGTTCCTTGATAATGAAAAACAAAATGCTTACATTTTAGTGAGATCTAGTTTAATGTAGTTCATAAAATTTCTCTTACTCTTTTCCATAGAATTTTAGAGAGGCAGTAGAGAATTGTGGTTAAAACATCAAGTTTGGAGTTAGTCTTTCCAGTTAAATCCTGATTCTGCCACTTACAAGCTGTATGACTTTGGACAAGTTACTGAAGGTCTCTATCTCAGTTTCCTTGTTTGTTAAATGTGGGTAATACTTTTACTTATGGATCTGTGAAGGTTAAAGTAGTTGGTATGTGGAAGGGCTTAGAATAAGGGCCTGATACATAGTAAGTACTCTTTAAATGTTGACACTAATATTTAGAACCAGAATAAATCTTCGAGTTTATTTAGACTAACTCATCAGACAAAGAAGTGAAGGAGTAGAGACCAAATCACCTGGCCGAGGTCCTATTGCAAAGGTTAATTTCGGGTTTATTCAATGATTCATTTGTGCAACAAATATTTATCTCACCAGGACCCCTGAGATAACAGAAGCTCCATTAATTTGGCCAGGTCTATGTGAACGGGTAAGGCCAGCGCGAGCAGCGAACAAACAGCAATAGCAACAGACACACCGCAAAACAAAGCCCTGGGTCTCACCTGTTCGCTGTCTTCCCCTCATCGTGTTACCCACGGCGTCACTTAGTTGTCAGAACGCCACCTTGGATTTTAATCAGTTCCTGTCTAGCATCCTTTGGAAAATCCACCATCCTATACAGGAGGCTTATGATACTACAGTTAGTGCTGAGATCTTGGTTTTTGGCTGATATGCAAAAATGAAAAAGAGCAAGAAATTCCCCCAGAGACCCCACAGCTGTGCATGAGAAAGAACACAAATCTTTCCAACTAAGATCTAGCAACGATGAAACCTCCCAGTAATTTATGCTCTAAGATTTCCCCCTGGATCTACATTTTCTAAAAGTCTCAGATGGTATGTTTTGTGTGTATGTGTGTGCTAATTTCATCCTCCTTGGTCAAGCCGTCTACTTCTGGGAGTACTGAAGTCCTGCTGATTGTGGGGCTTTCTCTGCCACTGGGGAGGGCAACATTTCAATAAATCCACATTTAACTGTGAAGACAGCTGTAAGCCCTTTAAATTCATAAATGAAATGAAATCACAGAATTCTGTAGGATGGGTTTGATGCTACCCAAACATTCCCAAGTGCAAAGCTAATCCTTGAGTTAAAAAGTAGCAAATTTAAATGCTCCATCCAAGATGGATGATTCCCCTGACTGCCAGTAAAAAGAATTACATGAGACTTAATCAAATAATAAAACAAAACAAAAGCCATTGATTAAAAAAAAATCTGTTGGCTGGGTCAACATAGTACAGGATAAACTGTACAGTGGAAGTAATTTTCCAGGGAATTTGTCTTTGAAACACCTTCGAGGATAAAAAAAAAGCTTTATATTTTTATGTTTTAAACCTACAGTCGATAATTTTAATAAAAAGTGCTCAGTATCAGGGAGAGAGTTGATATATTTTTCACAATCCTGACTGAAAGTCAAAAGTCTGGTGTCTGAATTGTGTGCAGGTGTTTTGGGGTCAATCACTTTTTCTTCTTGTGCCTCAGTTTTTCTCTTATTGGGAATAATGTATAATGTGTGTGTGCTCTGCTATCAATACACACATACATAGGGGGAAGTTCAGGATTACTAGCATTCAATCTGATTTATAAAGTAGATTTTGTATTTTAGGAACACAACTATTAAAACAAATGATGTACAGTATCACATGCTATTATTGGAGAGGATATTTACAGTTTTTAAGGAGAAAAAACACTATTTAGGATTCAAAACACTTCCTCCATGCACTCAGTAATGACAAAAGTAGGGAATGGAGCATTATGTTAACTTTTAAATGAGCAGATCTATCTTACTTGAGAAAGTGTTATAAATCCTCTTGAAAATAAAATCAACTCCTGCATAATTTTATGAAATAAAACTTGTTTTATTTCTGAGAGACATCTGTTCTATGTCATATGATTTGAAAGGAGTCACCAGGTATTGTCACCTGAACTCTAGAAACTCTTAAATTACATTTAATATTAAAACACACACACATACACACACACACACACACCCTTTAAATGCGGATATGTGAAGATCCTTACATATTACAAGTAGTAAAAACCTATGTCTTTTTACTGAAGTACAGAGCAGCTGTCCTTAGCAGCTTTTTCCTTTCCTTATTGTTTCTTTGCATCTCAATGCATAAAGGTGGATTTAAGGTTCTCAAACCCATAATGATTGTTAAGGTCAGATATACACCCCTTTAAGGGATGAGATCCTAAATGTTGGAAAGATCAAACACTCCCTACCTTATAATCCTCACTTCAAAGTTCAAGAGAAGATTTCTTATAATAGATTTGCATTTTCCTAACGATGTTAAATATCTCTATTGTTCACTCTGAATCAGGTTAAGGATTCTGCCAGATACACTCTATGGTTGTTCTACAGACAGGCATGGCAACCAACTCCAGTATTCTGGCCTGGAGAATCCCCATGGACAGAGGTGCCTGGTGGGCTACAGTCCATGAGATCACAGTCAGACACGACTGAGCAACTCAGCATAGCACACAGCACAGACTAGTCAGACTGTGTATATTTGATCTAAGTATTTGTGGGTCCATCTCAGATTCCAGGAACTAGCCATTCTTGGAAAATTGATCTTCTTTTTAGGTGGCTCTTCAGAATCAGATTTTTGATTTGCTTATTCATATTATGTTATCAAAAACTAAGAGAAAATTGTTCCAAGAAGAACCACTAAGACAAAGAACTAACACATCTCCCCTGAGAATCTTTTGTTCACTCCTGAATATTTTCAACGTAGGTTGGCTTCCATTGGCTTTGAGTGTGTCTTTAAGGAGATGGAGATTGAGGGCAAGTGAAAGATCTCATTGGGTTTAAAATCATCTTGTCCTCAGTTAATGGGATTTTCTTTTAGGTATTACTTTCTCTTTTATTTTATTCTTTCCTGCCTCATGATCTTGAATGCCAGCTGTTTTGGCTGGAGTTCTCCTTAGAACTCACTCTGAAGAATAAATCAAGACATGAAATTAAAAGTTGCTCTATCATTTCATGTAGTGGAAAACCTGAGTGAGGTCTATATAAGCCCTCAATGAATGAATGATTCACTTGTGTGGTAGACAGGATAATGGCTCCCCAAAGCATCCGCATTCTAATTCTCAGAACCTGTGAATACTTATTTATATGACAACAGGGATTTTGCAAATGTGAATAAATTAAGGATTTTGAGATGGGGAGATTAACCTGGATTATTTTAGGGGTCCTAAATGTTATCATTAAGTGTCCTTATAAGAGAGAGACAGAGGGAGATTTGACTACAAAAGAGGATAAGCTGATGTGATGATGGAAGCTGGCTTTGAAGATGGAGGAAGGGGCCACGGGCCAAATACAGGTGGCTACTAGCAGCTGAGAAAAGCAAAGAAACGGATTCTCCTCCTAGAGCCTCCAGAAGGAGTCAAACCTGCCTGTATCTTGACATTAGCCATGAAACTGATTCCAGACTTCAGACCTCCAAAACTCTAAGAACAAATCTGAATTGTTTTAAACCACAAAGTTTGTGACAGTTCATTATAGCAGGAGTAAGAAACAATATCTGGCATTCAGCATTTGGATTTGGATCTATACAAATAATTTTGAACTTTTATTTTGGATTCTTGTCCATACCAACTGTATCCACAACATCACATCATTAAAAAAAATAACATGGATATTTGGCTGGAGGGTTCTGAATCTTGGCTTTAGTATGAGTCATGATGTGATATACATTTAGTTATCTAATTTAGCAATTTAGGATCTCGATTATTTTTACTTCAAGAATGGTAGTAATAGAGTGTAGTCACTTTGGGATTCTTTTTTAGAAACTTTGTCAATATCATACGTAAAAAATATGAAAGAGAAAATGTTCTAATTCCTAGATTTTTGTTTAACTCAAGGAGCAAGCTAGTTGTGGATGTCAAGTGTTTCATGTTTATCTTTTATAGCATAGAGTGCTCAGTGTACTAGAAATAACACTCGGTATGTGGAAGAGCAAGTAGTAAGTTCTGGGACTGTTTTTTCCAGTGAGAGATGTTCTAAAAAACATTCAGCCTAAAAATTTCATGGAGCAGCTTAGAAAATTACAGTTCAGTAGGCCCTTAGATATCTGAGTTTCTGTCTAACTCTGTCTGGAATCTTGTCTGTAAAACGTGTTAAAAAGCTGCTTAGTGTTTTATGTAATAGAGAGCTCAGCAATCTGATCTCTGAGAACTTAAACTCAGTGTTTACATATGTGCTATAGGCTCCATGGAGTCTACATGAGATCAAGGCCCAAACTTCTCCCATTTCCTATCCTATTTCCATGCCCATAAAGGTTTTGTTTGTGTCTTTGAAATCCTCAGTGAGACTGGAAGAGCAGCACCAACCCTCATCTAGGTTCAGGATGGCAACTATTCACAGCATCCTTATGGCCATTACCAACCCCATGGTCATCACCGCCATCCCCAAGGCTAGTTGTAGCACCCTTAGTTCATAAAGAGCTTTCATGTGCATGACCTCTTTATTGGCATTCAGAGCTGGGTGGAGCATTTCATGTTGCAAAGACTTTGTGGAGGAATCAGGGCAGCATTATTGTTCTCCCTGCACACCTCCACACTATGAGGGTCTGTGGAACTAATGTTTGTAAATAAGGGGTCTATATTGCAGAGAAGTTCCATAGTTTTTCTTCTGACAGGCGGAAAGGGAACTGCAGACACTAGAACTCAGAGTCTTCATCTATTACATCAGGGACCAAAAAAAACCCAAGTCCTATGTAAACCCATGGAAATGTCTGCACGATACCTTAGTTGAATCAAAGTTAAAGAAAAGATCAGAGGCAATGATTCATCAAAAAGTACATGTTCCTACCTTATCTCACTGTATGTGCAGAACAAAGAAAAAAGAAAATTGATGAGGCACCAGCTTAAAAAAAATCAACATCATAATATTGTCACTGGATGGTGATGGAAGAAAAGGAAGGGATTTACCAATGTCACTATAGGTCATTTGTTCTTCTTTTGTCCATAATTTTTCTCAGTGGGAGGCAGGAGTAAGATTTCCTCCCCTTAATGAAACTAAGGACAATTTCCATTCTAGACTCTGGTTTTCCTCACCAGTGGCTAATACAGAGCTAACCCAACTTGGGTTGATACAAATGTAAATTCATACAGTTGTTTCTGTTTGGTAAAAGGAAATGTGTTAGTTGCTCAGTCCTGTCTGACTCTTTGCGATCCCATGGACTGTAGCCTGCCAGGCTCCTCAGTCCTTTGTCCATGGGATTCTCCAAGCAAGAATACTGGAGTGCGTAGCCATTTTTTACTCCAGGAGATCTTCCCAACCCAGGGATGGAAACTGGGTCTCCTGCATTGCAGACAAATTCTTTACTATCTGAGCCACCACGGAAAAGGTATTGTCAGTAATATGTGGCAAGTGCTTTTGAATGGATAAGGAAGCTGTGGTACATATACACCATGGAATATTACTCAGCTGTTAAAAAGAATTCATTTGAATCAGTTCTAATGAGATGGATGAAACTGGAGCCCATTATACAGAGTGAAGTAAGCCAGAAAGATAAAGAACATTACAGCATACTAACACATATATATGGAATTTAGAAAGATGGTAACGATAACCCTATATGCAAAACAGAAAAAGAGACACAGATGTACAGAACAGACTTTTGGACTCTGTGGGAGAAGGCGAGGGTGGGATGTTTCGCGAGAACAGCATGTGTATTATCTATAGTGAAACAGATCACCAGCCCAGGTGGGATGCATGAGACAAGTGCTCGGGCCTGGTGCACTGGGAAGACCCAGAGGAATCGGGTGGAGAGGGAGGTGGGAGGGGGGATTGGGATGGGGAATACATGTAACTCCATGGCTGATTCATGTCAATGTATGACAAAACCCACTGCAATGTTGTGAAGTAATTAGCCTCTAATTAGCAACTAAAAAAAAAAAACATCCTTAATCGTCAGCAAATATATTTAAATTGCTAAGGACCAAGGAAGGCATTTCTGAATCTTGTGCTCTGTTGGAGAACCAATTCTGCAACCACAAAACACCTGGATCATTGGGATACCAGCAAACAGTTGGAAAACAGGATGAAATTTAGGGTGTTATGCAGAATGTTCCTTTGTTTCCACCAAAGATCTTAATTCAGATTGCTTTAGTAGTGAAAGAAAGTTCAGGTTCATGGGAATGCTGCAACAACCCAATGAGGTAGAAATTATTTGTTTGATTTTTAAGATGAGAAAACTGAGAAAGAGAGAGACTGAGGAACTTAATGAGTCAGCATAGCATTGAAGTTGAAAGTTGGGACTTGGGTTTGAGTTCTCATCCTGACTCAGTTATTGAATTAGCTGTGTGATCTTTAGAAGAAAGTTAACTCTGATCTTCAGTTTTCTTACAGATAAAATGAGGATAGGATTTAGGACTAGGACTTAAAACATTCAAATGTTTTGAGGATCCAAGTTAGACTATAACAATCAATTATGATCATGAGAGTGTTGAAGCAGTAAAGAGATGAGGTTCAAAGCTCAAGCCCTTTTCATTATACCATGTCACCCTTTGGGTAATATTCACAAGATCCAGAATTTCTCATAGTGAGACAAGACGAGATAGTCTAGGATGAGAACTTTAGAATGACTTTTTATGGTCAATTAATTAGTTAAATTTTTTTTTAATTAGTTAAATTTTGCATACATGCACTTAGAAAAAAAATTTGGATTATAGTTGCTTTATATTGCAGTGTTCGTTTCTGCTAAAGAGCAGAGTGAATCAGCTCTATGTATATACACATATCCCTTCTTTTTTGGATTTTCTTCCCATTTAGGTCACCACAGAGCATTGAGTTGAGTTCCCTGTGCAATATAGTAAGTTCTCGTTAGTTATCTATTTCATACATAGTAGTATGTATACATGTCAATCCCATTCTCCCAATTTATCTCATCACACCTCTACTCCCCTTGGTGTACATACATTTGTTCTCTATGGCTGTGTCTCTATTTCTGCTTTGCAAATAGGTTCATCTGTACCATTTTTCTAGATACCACATATATGCATTAATATATGATATTTGTTTTTCTGTTTCTGACTTACTTCACTCTATATGACCGTCTGTAGGTCCATCCATGTCTTTCCAAATGGCATAATTTTGTTTCTTTTTATGGCTGAGTAATATTCCATTGTATATATGTACCACATCTTCTTTATCCATTCTTCTGCTGATGGACATGTAGGTTGCTTCCGTGTCGTGGTTATCGGGCCAATTTCAATCTGCTGTGGAGCAAGTTGGCCACCTAGAGTTGGGGCACCTGTTATGTCTTAACTTGAGTGCTGTCAATGACTATAAGAACATGGGGTTAAAAGCCACCAGTCTCACATAATTTCATGTCACAGGATATGGAATGGGTACCAGAAGATACAAATTGAGTTGGACAACAGAGAATCTACCTCTCTCTCTAGGAGTCAGCTTTGAAGGAGACCAGCTAGAGTCAATTTTATTTGTATACACACACCTCTGGATTCTTACTGTATAAAAAACACCACGCAGTGAGGAATATGAAGATTTCACCATAGGTGAAGTGCATGCTATTCTACAGTTCATTTTGGCAGGAGACCCAGTGATATACTCAGTCCAAATCAAGGCACCTTTGTGCCATGGGTCTTACAATATGCTCTAAGAATAAGGAAAAGGGAGGTTAGTAACCAAGCAGAGGGCATCTGTTAAGACTTCTTGGAAAAAAAGATAGAAAGAAAACATTTGGTTCTTATCATCTATTAGGTACATTAACAGTTGGTTTTTACATTGGGCTTAAAGGAAAGATAAAATTCAATAGAGAGAGAGAGAGAAAGAGAGAGAGACTATGCCTGGGCTGCAGAGAGCACTTATGACTGATGTGGTGCAGAGAATTACTCATCATCTTCGTGGATCCACGTTTTTAAAAGAACTTTTAATTACAGTTATGTTCAAGCTTTGCCTTGTCACGACACATTCTAAAATTTTATTTTAAATACTGTTCAAATTGTTTTTCAATTTTTCATTTAGTATACTTTAAATATTCTTGAAACCAGGAAATGTTACTTTTAAATAAATGCCATATAATATCAAAATTAATTTTGAAGTCAGGAAATTGTTCCTATAAATAGGGTTTTAAAACCATGACACAGCTTTGAAAAGTTGTAAGAAATATTGCCTGGATCTAGTTGTTTTTTAATATTGTCCAAAACAATTTCCTCTTTTCAGCTGGTCTGCTTGACTGAATCATATTAATTTTTAAGTTTCTCCAATCTGTCTCCAGTTACTAAGAAACATTTCTCAATTGGCTTTTGAAAATATGAATTTCAACTTTGATTGTCAGCATACTTGATGTTATTTATTAGTTAAATTAAAGCGAATTAGATAGGCATTATTTGTCCAGGTTTACAGATGTGAAAACTAAGAAACAGAGAAGAAACATTTCAAAGCAGTTTAACATTG
The DNA here is from genome assembly GCF_019320065.1 of Cervus canadensis. Lineage (NCBI taxonomy): Eukaryota > Metazoa > Chordata > Mammalia > Artiodactyla > Cervidae > Cervus > Cervus canadensis. The sequence goes on from NC_057399.1 coordinate 19,818,725, forward strand.
TGACTAAGAACTGGGCTTGAGTCTGCCCTGAGACTCAATCTTGGCTCCATCACAAGCTAGCTAAAGGCCTTGACAAAGTAGCTGAATATCTGTCTCTCTTGAAGCCATTTAAGCTAAGTAGAATTTAGTTATCTAAGTTTTTTTTTAAAGCATTTAATTTACATACCTGAATATTTGTTAAGTAATAGTGGAGGTATGTATTAACCAAATTATTCCTTCTCCTCAACAAACCTTTATTAAGAACTTACCATGAGCAGATTATTATACTAGGCAGTGGAGATACAGAGATGAAGAAGATACCTTTAGAAACCTTGAAAAAGTTTCCACAAATATTAATATCAAATCAGCAAAATAATATACAGAGGGTCAAAATAATTCTTGCACGGACCCTCCCCCCCATAGTACACAAATATGTCTAGAGCTTCTTCATTAACTAATTGGTTTGTCAGGTGTTTGAATACTGTCAAAACTACCATTTCTAAGTAAGCCTTTGTTGCCCTAGCAGGAAACCACAGAATTCTCTGAGGTGAATTTATTCTAACTTGCTGTCTTGTGTGTGTGTGCGCGCGCGCGCGTGTGTGTGTGTGTGTGTGTGTGTGTGTGTGCGCGCGCGCGCGCGAGTCTCTTAAGGAGCTGGAGATGAGACAGGATCCCTCCAGTGGGGAACTCGGACTGGTTCATTTGAATCTGAGTTCTTATTCCCATCCTCCACTTTGCATAGTCTTGGGCAAGCTCCTTCAGCAACCTACGCCTCAGCTCTCTCATCTGTAACATGAGGAGACCATCTTCTGCTTCAGAAAACCAGCTGGTCCTTGAGGACAGATGTATTAAAGTCTGGTGAGAAGACAGAAACCTTGCGAGTTGTTTTCACAGACAAAATTTACTATAAAGAATTGTTAACTAGGTATAAAAGAAAGTGAAAATGTTAACTGTTCAGTTGTGTCCGGCTCTTTGTGACCCCATGTAGCCCACCAGGCTTCTCTGTCCACAGAATTCTTCAGGCAGAAATATTGGAGTGGGTAGCCATTCCCTTCTCTAGGGGATCTTCCTGACCCAGGGACAGAACTCAGGTCTTCTGAATTGTAGGTGGATTCTTCACAGTCTGAGTCACTAGGAAAGCCCAACTAGGTGTGAAGATGTTAATAATTGAAAGGGTAAAAAGACAGCTCTAAGATATGGCAGACTGTCGCCACTGCAGGAAGCAGCTACCACCCTTAGGGTGGTGAGTGCAAAGGGAAGAAGCTGGAATTATTAACACTTAGACCATTACAGGGGATCTCTAGGGAGCTAAACCTCAGAACTTCACAGGGAGCTTCGCTGATGGAACTGGCGTCTCTGAAACAGTTTGTGATAAAGCTGGTTCAAGTGTTTAAAAGACTTCCAACTGATTCAACTGCTGCCATAGGAAGGAACTGCAGGTGGCTGCAACTTCGTCTCTGTAACGCTTCCAGGAATCCCAAGCAGAAAGGAAGCCCCAGAAAGAACAGACAGACGGAGCAAATCCCTTCTTTGTCCACCTCTGCTAACTCCCTCTGAAAGTGAAAGTGTTAGTTGCTCAGTCTTGTCTGACTCTTTGCGACCCCACAGACTGTAGCCCACCAGGCTCCTCTGTCCATGGACTTCCCCAGGCAAGAATACGGGAGTGGGTAGCCATTCTCTTCTCCAGGGGATCTTCCTGACCCAGGGACAGAACCTGGGTCTCCTGCACTGCAGGCAGATTCCTGACTGCCTGAGCGACCAGGGAAGTCCTAACTCCCTCTAGAGCCACCATATTACCAGAGCCAATGTTTCTATTGGATCTATTTGCAACTGGCAAAGCAGAACTGTGGTTTGCAAAGTCCCAGCCCCAGTGTCTGAGAAAAGAGTAAGAAGGATGGGTTTGGGGGATGAGAAATAACAGCTTAATAATTGGTGTAGGCAACAAGCAGACAAACTTGCTTTATTGTCAGCACCTGGTATAGTGCCTGAACGGTACTATTGTATAAATGCTTGTGGAATGGATGTATGTATAGTTAGATTTTAAAATGTGATTTTAATAGCTAGCATCTTAGTTCAGCTGATAAAAACAGCTGTCTTCATGTAGGAAAATAACTTGATAGACCACTTTCATTATAGAGTGAGGTCCCAATGGCTACAGTCTAAAGAGAGTTAGAGAAACAAAGAATTAAACTTTCCTTCATAAAGAGTTAGCAGATAGTGGGGTGGAGCAGGGTGAGCGACAAAGCAAGCAGCTGGAGAGGAAAGGAGAGATCAAACAAAGACGAGGGCCAGGCCAAGCAAACTATATGACGGGTAGAGGTGATCGAGAAAGCGAACCAGTGAGTAGATGATAGAAGGACTTTAAGAAATGATAAATACTTGACTTCAAGTTTTATGACTATGAAACTAAACTCAAATCTTCACAACACTGACCTTTGCTACTCACACTAGTTTACATCTGGAGTATTTGCAAATAAAAAAGCAGTATATTCTGGACATTGAGATGATCCATAAATTTAAACAAGTCTCTGAAAGGTGGAGTTGTAAGTCAGAGACAACTAGGAGCAATGAAGCCTATATGCTTTGTTTGCCACCGACTAAAATCCCCCAGAGATACAAGGCTATGAGTCTATCACATCAGTCTATCACAGTACATGGGATGAGCTATGGAAAATTTCATAAACTCTAAAAAAATCAGAGGGGCCCCTATCTCCTATTCTGGTAACATTCGTGTTAGAAATGTGCATTGAAAAACAAAGTATTTGGCTAAATGGCTCCATTTTTAAGTAAAGTGTGAGTCTACTGAATTGATGCATCATTTGTACATCTGCGTGAACTCTAGCCTCCAAGTTGCAGATCTGAACCCGCATAGATTTAAACTCAGAATAAAACCATCTCCTCTAAATAAAACAGTAGATATAAAAATCCCTCAATATAATGGATAAAGTGTCACATACAAGTGTGATGTGCCAACATCATAGCATCACACGAAGGAAGAAAATGAAGTAACAACTCCTTAAGCTCATTGGTTAAAATGCTTTGGGGAAGGGGTTGGCTTATGATGAAAAGATGGGAGTGGGAAGACTTCTAGGTCTAGTTTTCAATCATTTGCTTTTCAAGTGCTGCTGTCTCAGTTGCCTCCTTGAGGAAATAAGTTCGCTGCTGCTTTCTTTTTTTTTTTTTTCCCCTTTATTTATTTATTTATTTTTCCAGTGGGTTTTGTCATACATTGATATGAATCAGCCATAGATTTACACGTATTCCCCATCCCAATCCCCCCTCCCACCTCCCTCTCCACCCGATTCCTCTGGGTCTTCCCAGTGCACCAGGCCCGAGCACTTGTCTCATGCATCACCTGGGCTGGTGATCTGTTTCACCATAGATAATATACATGCTGTTCTTTCAAAACATCCCACCCTCACCTTCTCCCACAGAGTCCAAAAGTCTGTTCTGTACTTCTGTGTATCTTTTTCTGTTTTGCATATAGGGTTATCGTTACCATCTTTCTAAATTCCATGTATATGTGTTAGTATGCTGTAATGTTCTTTATCTTTCTGGCTTACTTCACTCTGTATAAGGGGCTCCAGTTTCATCCACCTCATTAGAACTGATTCAAATGTATTCTTTTTAATGGCTGAGTAATATTCCATGGTGTATATGTACCACAGCTTCCTTATCCATTCATCTGCTGATGGGCATCTAGGTTGCTTCCATGTCCTGGCTATTATAAACAGTGCTGCGATGAACATTGGGGTGCACGTGTCTCTTTCAGATCTGGTTTCCTCAGTGTGTATGCCCAGAAGTGGGATTGCTGGGTCATATGGCAGTTCTATTTCCAGTTTTTTAAGGAATCTCCACACTGTTCTCCATAGCGGCTGTACTAGTTTGCATTCCCACCAACAGTGTAAGAGGGTTCCCTTTTCTCCACACCCTCTCCAGCATTTATTGCTTGTAGACTTTTGGATAGCAGCCATCCTGACTGGCGTGTAATGGTACCTCATTGTGGTTTTGATTTGCATTTCTCTCATAATGAGTGATGTTGAGCATCTTTTCATGTGTTTGTTAGCCATCTGTATGCCTTCTTTGGAGAAATGTCTGTTTAGTTCTTTGGCCCATTTTTTGATTGGGTCATTTAAAAAATATGGAACGCTTCACGAATTTGCGTGTCATCCTTGCGCAGGGGCCATGCTAATCTTCTCCGTATAGTTCCAATTTTAGTATATGTGCTGCCGAAGCGAGCACTGCTGCTGCTTTCTGATCTAACATTTCTGTCTTTAGGTGACTTAAAATGGGGAGTGTTCCAACTCTGGAGGCATATGGGGTTTTTCTGTTTCTCTTGTGTGTTAATATTAATATATCATTTATTATTATATGTATATTAGTATATATAGACAAGGAGATGAGTACATTTGATAGGCACCAATGAGCTTTTGAGAGAAAAGGGATAGAGATCTTAATGTCTTTTCTATATGTTCAAATTTATTTGGGTATTTCTGATAGACTGAGATGGCTGTAACTGAGGTAAATTGACAAAAAAAGAATCTTTATTGTAGGACTTCTCAAAGTGCCCAGAACAATAGCATCACCTGGGAGCTTGTGAGAAATGTACAACCTGGGCCCACTTCACACCTGCGGAATCAGAATCTTTGAAGATGGGGCCCAACAGAGTGTGTTTTTAAAAACCTCTCCAGGTGACTCATATGCACCTAAAATTTTAAGAAGCAGTGTTAGCAGATGGATTAAACTTTCCATTTTTTTTTTCTTTGCAAGGCAGGAGTAAGCAGGTCCAAGTCAGCCTGAGGTCCCCTGGCAGGTAAGAAGAGAATTTTCTAGTAATAACTGAAATGATGGTTCAAAATTTTTGCATCTCAAAGAAGTAGAATCTAATTTTGTTCTCCATACTGGCAAAGCAGATACATTTGATTCTCTGTTTCTTGGATTAAACATAAAGCCTTATATTTTCAAGAATTTTAGTTGTCCAATGTAACTTATTAAAAACCCAAGTCTCAATGATCTGTGATCATTTTTAGAGGTTATCAGACTTCTAGCATAAAAGTTGAGACATTTAATCTGAAAATATGCATATTCCAAGTAGTTACATGCTTTTACATTTTGCAGGGAAAATAAACTATTTCAAGCTAGATAGGGAAGAAAAAATACAGGTTTACTCAAACCAGTGTGTGTGTGTGCATGCTCAGTCCTTCAGCTGTGTCTGACTCTTTGTGACCCCATGGACCGTAGCCTGCCGGGTTCCTCTGTGCATGGGATTTTCCTGGCGAGAATACTGGAGTGGGTTGCCATTTCCTTCTCCACAAACTAGTATAAACAGTAGCTAAAACTTTTCCCTTGAAAACATTGTCATTACATAAAAAGTATTTGCCAACTAGGAAAAAGAAAAATTATATTACTGTTTAAGAAAACCAGAGATTATTTTTTCATTTGGAAGGAAATGACTAAGCTTATAGACTATATTTACTTTGTGTTCATTATCTGCCTAGTCTCAAAAAAAAGTTCAAGACTACTATAAAAGTTAATGAAATGCAAAAGATGAAAAGAGAGGAAGCTAGTAGTAAAGGTAATAAAATTATGTGAGATTTATTCTATAGCCAGCCCCCTTTGTAATTTTAACCCCTTCACATTTCCCAGTCCGGTATGATGGGACAGCAAATCTCTGAAAGGTTCTCTGAAAGGAGGGTTGGCTGCCTGGCCTCTTGTCAAAGGCACAGCAGGAGAATGGCAAGGTGTGTGAGGTTCATTTGCCTTTCCCACTCTTTGCTTTTAAAGCATATTTCCTCAGGTAGTTCTTCTCTCCTCCCCCTACATTTTACTACATTTAAAAATAATAATTCATAGTTTGTTGAAATGCCAGTTATATTGGCTGGATAGATTTGAGTAATCCTCTCCTTGGTTATAATAGTAAATGTGATTGCTATATGTAGACAACCTAAAAAGGGTCTCAAACATATGGGAAACAGGAAAAGAAAATGACTCTGGATTTCACCAATCTAAAGGTACCACTGTTAATAATTGGTGTAGTCTCTTTGAGTATATATTCTGTGATGTTAGAGGGTTGAGATTATTCCCTCAATAGGATTTCATAAGCACTTTCTGTATGAGTAAATTTCATAAGTGTTATTTGTAATTGCTGCATGATATTCCACAGTATGCAAATAGTATCATTTATTTATTTATTTATTTATTTATTTGGGGGCACTGGGATGACCCTGAGGATGGGATGAGGAGGGAGGTGGGAGGGGGGTTCAGGATGGGGAACACATGTACACCCATGGCTGATTCATGTCAATGTATGGCAAAAACCACTACAATATTGTAAAGTAATTCACCTCCAATTAAATAAATTAAAAATAAATAAATAAAACTTTTCAGGGAAAAAAGTATCATTTATTTAAGCATCTCTCTCTGGGGATTTAGGTTAATCCCTATAAAGTAAATTGTGGCAAAGTTAATGTCATAAAACCCTCACCTAGGTTGAATTCTTCAGCAGACTAAAGCCTCATCTTCTTCAATAAATGGAGCTGCTTGTTTGTTATGCAATGCTCTGTCCTCTCTAGCTAAGAAAAATGCTAAGAGAAGAGGAATATTGTTTTTAAGGCAAAATGACATCAGTCAAGTAGTTATAGAGTCACATACATTGAAAGAATCGATCTACAGTTTTCTGAGAGAAAACCAAAGCAGTACTATGTTAAAAATTGTTAATAAAAATTTTGCTTGCTTTGTCAGTACTAGATGCACACATTGTCTCTCACGCTTCCCTTCCTTCCTTCTTTCTTTCCTTTCTTCTCTCCATCTTTCCTCCTTCCCTCTGTCCCACTGTCTTCCCTCCCCTTTTCATCTGTACATTTCAGTGTTGTAAATCCTTTCTAGAACGAATCTAGTTCAGCTGTGCCTGGACTGCAGCTCTCCAGCTCCTTACTGAGCATCTATCCTCAGTAATAGTAAAATCACCCTGTCTGTGAAGGTGCTGACAGGACTGGAAGTGGCTCAGATGAGAAAGCTTATTCCAAAGCATTTTAAAAATGATGCCGCCATAATGAGATTTGTGACTCACAAGCAAAGCCTGGGTGTCTTGTGCACATAAAAGACCTGTTCCTCGTGTCGGGAAAGAACTATTTGGCCCAAACTAAACGTAACCAAAATATCTTCCTAGCAATACTCTTTTTAAAGTATTTGCATGAGTCACTAAGTTAGCTTCTTGAATTTTTTGATAATTTTATAAAATCCTTTTTTAATATGGCACTCTCAGCATGGCTCTTCTGTCTAAAGAAATGTTACTATAATAATAGGACTACAGTTCTCAGAGGCTTTATTTTCTGCTTAATGATATGTGTGCATATCATGTGACTGCTTGTAGACCATACGAATATATTATGGCTTAAAACTCAGAATTTAAATTTCATGGGCCATGCTAAAATTCAATAAAACTACATTTGAATGCAAGGGAGAAAGAGCAACATGTGGCTTGAATTTTCCTTAAAATACACAGAGGATAGTTAAGGGGGAAAGTGCTTGGGACAGAGTACATCTGGAGTTTTGCCAAACTCATACATTTAAACAATGGCTTAAGACTGAATTCAAACCCAAGCAAATCTCTTCAATCTCCCCCAAAGAGTACAAGGTAGTATTTCAGCTTTGAAAGATAAAGTTAATGAAAATACTTTCAATGAACAAAATGAAAATGTTGGACTTGAAGAAACAGTTTTGCCCTTTGGAATTTAAGAACTTCCTACCTTCACTTGGACTCCCGTTCTGCATTTTCACCCACAAAGAGGTTATCATTGACTTTTTTAAGCCATTTCTTTAGTTTTCCGTCTTCAATGCCGATTCCACCCTGACCCACACCCCATGTAGAATCATATACACACAGTCCGATGAACAGTAATACTACTTCAAACCCTTGAATAACATCCAAACCTAAACACGACCCCAAACTACCCTTTCTGCCTATCTCATAGTCAGGTACAATGGGTGAAAATTCTTATCAATGGAGAAGTCAAATCCAAGCACAATTTACTGGGATCTCTGTATAATTTTTTGCATCTGAGAAGTGGCAGTTTGTCAGGTGAATGGAACTTAAAGGCAACCAGTGGCTTTGGTGGGCAAGGTTTCTTCTCCTAAGGCATCACTTCTATCCTTTTCTGCAGTCTTGCTGTACTATTGCCAAGCAGGCAAATGTCACCTTTGAGTCCCAGCAGAACATGCGTTGATCTGCTTTCTAAACCTCCCAAATGCAAAGATGCTTGGAGTTCAGCAGTGCCACTTCCAGCTAACTGGCTCTGATTTCAGTGGATACAACCAGCCCTCCTCCCTGGCTGGACTAATGCCAGTCTACTTAAGGAGATAATTGACCACAAACCAGCCTGACTGACAGGCTTTCTAAGTGCCAGATGACAAATGTGCTAGTTCTGGCCTTTGCAGGAGGGCTTGTTCTCCTAGGGACCACAGCTAAAATAGCTTTGTCCTCCCTCAGCCCTGAGCTCTCTTCTCAGCTCCCCAAGGAAATGTTATCAAATAGATCATTCCAAGTTGTTTTCCTTCTATTTTGATTTTAAGGACAGCTACATTAAAATCTTTCTCCCTCCTCTTTGCTTCTCCCCATATTTCTTAATTTTCTGTGCCTTCCATGAAGTAGTATACAGGCTAAGCCACGACAATGTTTTCTATCATCCTGGAAACAAGGAGCAGAATTTCAGGTTCTCTCCACTAGTACTTGGTAAACCAAGAGTGATTTTATTTATCTTGTGAACTGAGATGGTCATACATTTGTAAGTGTCTCTATTTCTATCTCACTGCTCTCCAGAACTTACTTTCTCTCTATTCCAACATGTAACTAGAGGGAGAACCACATGAGAGATCATAATGAGATCACGACTCAGTTGAGAGTTACAGTTAGATTTCAGATCCCACCCTAGTTAAGAGGGGGATCTTCAGGATTGTCAGTATGAGGGTTTAATTGGGACCCCCCCCCCCCCGTGGGATCAGAGCTTTGACAGAAAGCTCCCCCCACTTTGTTTATTTACATGAACTCCTTTGTTCTCCAACATCAATGCCATGCATAGCTTCTGTTGGGTACCAGGTTCTCCTCTTGATGAAAACTTGAGTAGAATCATCTCTCAGCTCACTTTACCTTTCCTTCTCCTTTCTCTCCCTCTCCTTATAGTAAAAACTAGGCACAACAACCATGCTTTCCCCACAGAGGGAGGACGGGTTCTTGGAACTTGGTGGGTGTGAGACTGAGTTGCTAAGAGTGTCCTGGGAAATGCAGAGGGTCAATTACTCATCCTTCTCTGCCGAGTTGGCCCAGAGGCTCCTTGCTTCTCATGACAGACTATCACTTCAGTTAGCCCCCTGGGTGCTGGATGTCATTTTGGACTGTGCCCCTCTACAGGAAGTGGGAAAATGGGCACTGCTAAAAAAAAAAAAAAAAGCCCACTAACCCTTTGGGGCAGATGGAGAAGGAAGAAGAGATGTTCTTTAGAAGAAATCACTGGGATCCAGTGACTGCCATTCTTTGGCCTGATGACTTGCCACCCCTACACTAGGGGTCCCAACCTGGAGCTTCAGGGCACCAACTCACCCAGAGGTGGACCAAGCAGTCAGGCTCCCAAGTCTCCCCAAGTCTATGCTGCCCACGCCAGTGGCTTCCCTTTTCTGTCTTTCAACACTCTCAGATTATTGTAAAGGAAAACCCGGCAGGAATCTTGGCAGTCTCAAGCTTAAAGTTGGGATACACTACAGTTGCTTGGGCCCCCAAGGAGGCAGAGACCTCCACTGAGACTTGTGTCGCAGGCGAGCCCAAAACTTAGCTGAACGGGTGCAATAAAGTGAAAGTGAAGTCGCTCAGTCGTGTCCGACTCTTTGAGACCCCATGGACTGTAGCCCACCACGCTCCTCTGTCCATGGGATTTTCCAGGCAAGAGTACTGGAGTGGGTTGCCATTTCCTTCTCCAGAGGATCTTCCCAACCCAGGGATTGAACCTGGATGTCCCGCATTGTAGGTAGACGCTTTACCGTCCGAGTCACCAATGGAGCTTGCAAATAAGGGATGTATGGAAATTTTTATTTTTAAGAAGCAATGCAAATCCCCTTAGTGTCATTACTGTGAGCAGGTCATTTTGTTGGCAGTTTATTTTCTTCTGACGAAAAGGTTAGAGGCGGGCATCTGTTGGGCTGGTCCTAGATGGAGCCCTGTTCGCGGCGCCCCACCACTTCCCCGCGCAGCTCCGCCGGGGTTGCAGCCCTCAGGGTCTCTCCAGCGAGCACCGGCTGCGGTCGGCTGCGGGGCCCCCGGCTCTCCCAGGACCCCGTCTGCGGAGGATGCGCAACAGGTCCCCTAGGCCGCCGAGGCTGGGCGCGCGCTTCTTGGGAGTGTGGCCCGCGGCGGCAGTGGCGGCGTCAGGGGGCCCTCCTCCCCGCCGCAAGCCCGCCCCGCAGACTTAGTGGGGCACCGCGGCACCCATCCAATGACACCGGGACCCGGCCGGGCCCACTCTCAAAAGAGGGTCAGAGAAACCCTCAGAAAAGGGAAAGGGTATTGGTGATGATGTGTTGCTAATAACCCTCACGTAGGAACAGAAGAAGCTCCTTGTTGCGGGTTTTTTCCCCCTAATCCGGCCTCTCCCGCTGAGGTGGACTAGAGCTTGGTTAGGAAAGCAGCGGAAGAATGGGTGGTAGAGATGCAGTTACTGCGCCACCTGATAAAAGGAGGCACGGAGGAGGAAGCCTGTGCAAGCGCGGCTCCTCCTGCCAACTCACCCTCTTGATGCTCACAAGTTTGAAATGACAAGGGAAGAGGAGGACGTGCCACGTCCCGACTTTCCCCCAGTGGGCACTCACACCGCGGCCTCGTCTCCTGAGAAGCGAAACACCTCCACACCGGCACATCCAGAGAGAAGCTTTAATGGCGAACACCGCGTACAACACAGGCAGACATGGACTTGGCACAAAGTCACAACCCGAACGCGGCGCGGACACAAGCCAGAGGTGACTCGGGGCACGGGTCAGCGGCCTCCTCCCTACCCGCCCCCATTCGTTCCCAAACGTTTGTCGCGAGTAAAGTGCTGTTCCGGGGCTCAAAAACGAGGACGAGCAACAGCGGCAAGGCAAGGTTCTTTTCCATTCACGGACTGAAACTGAAGAGTTCGCCTGAAAGACGAACGCGCCCCAACAGCTCACGGAATACCAAATCGACGGTCATCCTCACACGTCTGTCCCAAGGAGGCTGGAGGGCAACTTTCACGAAACGCTCCTGGAAACGTTAAGAGCAATCTTGTCGGGGGGACAAGGCAGGTTTTTCTTGCCTTCTAGAGTTACGGGAACAAAATCCCGCGATGCAAGTAATTAAATTAAAAAAAAAATCCCAAATGGAACGGATCATGGGAATTCACATTATCTGGGGGCTCCTCAATGGTCTCATCCGATTGATTAACAAACAAATCGCAGGTAGAAAGTCTCCTTTAATGTCTCTCTTTGGTTTTGTTTCCCGAACTTACTTTTGGAATCTGAGGCTTTGTGCTTTAAGCTGCGGCCATTCTCTTTTGTGCAAACTAATTGCTTTAGCCGTTCCTTCTATCCTTCTCGACCCTCGGGTCAGAGCCAAGAAACTTAACTGTTTCCCAAGATCCACCGTGAGGTTCCCACTATCCGCCCCCCACCCCCCGCCCGCCCCAGGGCTTTATTCATGCTACTATGTCCTTCTTCATTTCACTGATCAGGAAAATAACAGTATCAAATGCTCCCTCTTTCCCTTCTTAAATAAAACGAGATTTCCTTAGTGAATAGCAGTTTTGTCTAGAATATTCACGAGGGGTGGCTGTCTGGGGTTGAGACCCGCCGGGAGAAACGCGGTGGCTGAAGTCCGCCTCAGCCTCACTCTCTGTTGGATTTCTCTCAGGGAGGTTTAGCTCTGCTGGCTTCTGCTCCCGGGAATAAGAATCGAAATCCATCTCCAGTATGTCAGCGAATGAGGCTTAAACTCTTTTGTTCCCTTCCCGCATAACTTATGGATTTATAATATTAATTACAATAGAAACTCTTACCTGAAAACTGGTTTTCATTAATCTGTACAATATAGTATAAACACAGACACAGTGTTATATTTATTCAGACCACTGGAGAATCCACTTTAGGGTTGGTTTGTCTGTTTAAATACCTTCCTTTCCCCGCAAAGACTGGGGCTCGCCAGCTGTGCCCGACCTGGGCAGGGCGCCCTCACCCTCCCTGGTGGGCGGTCCCGGGCCAGGCGTTTGTCCACGAGAACCCGCTGGGCACCCTAAGAGTGCACCAGCACGGAGTGCAGAGAGCCGCCTTTGGTCTCGGCCGCGCCGGGGGCGGTGGGCTCCAACAGGGGGGCGGCGGGCGAGGCGGCGGCCGCCGGGCACACGGTGGACTGCGCCGGCGGCTGCTGTGTGGCCCCGGGGACAGAGAGCGTCGGCGGCAGCGCGGCCACTGGAGGCAGCGCGGGAGTCGGCTTGATGGGCACGGGCACCGCGGGGAGGCTCTGGCTTGCCGAGTGGCACAAGGCCTTGACCGGCACCCCGAAGGCGCCGTACTCCGGGCCCACGGGGACCCCCGCGGCGGCGGCGGCGGCGGCAGCCGCGGCCACCGAATCCATGACGCCGACGTGCGGCCACACGGAGCTGACCACGTTGCCCAGCTGGCCCGGCACGGGGTAACCCAAGTGGTGCATGACCGACGCCAAGGGCAGCCCGCCCGCCTGCAGCACGCCCTTGTAGTCCCGACCTATGATGTTTTCGATGGCAAACGGGTGCTTGAAGCCCGACGTGGACGCGGCGGCAGCGGCGGCGGCGGCGGCGGCCGAGCCCAGCCCGTAGGGCGGGAACTGGGACAGGCGCCCCACGCTGCCCACGGCCGCCGCCGCCGCCGCCGCTGCCGCCGCCGCCACGGCCGCCGCCTCCTGCATCTTGCCGGGGTGAGACTGCTGCGGAGGCTGCGGCGGCGGCGGCGGCTGCTGCGGGGGCTGCGAAGCGAGGGGCGGCGGCGGCTGCGGAGCGGGAGGCGGCTGCTGGTGGAAATAGTGCACCATGTGCGGCGGGGGAGGCGGCGGCGGCGGGTGATGGTGATGGTGCGCCGCGGCGTGGTGGTGATGGTGTGGGTGATGCGCGTGGTGGGGGTGCACGTGCCCTCCGGGCCCAGCGCCCGGCGCGCCCTTGGTGCTTCCAGCCTGCAGGTGAGGGTGGTCCGCGCGCAGCACCTTGAAGCGCTTGCGGCGCCGCAGAAAGCTGCCGTTCTCGAACATGTCGCCGCAGTCGGGATGCAGTGCCCAGAAGCTGCCCTTGCCGGGCTGGTCGGGCCGCCGCGGGATCTTGATGAAGCAGTCGTTGAAGGACAGGTTGTGGCGCAGGCTGTTCTGCCAGCGCTGCGTGTGCTCGCGGTAGTAGGGGAAGCGTTCCATGATGAACTTATAGATGTCGCTCAGCGGCAGCATTTTCTCCGCTGAGTGTTGGATGGCCATCGCGGTCAGCGAGATGTAAGAGTAGGGAGGCTTTTGGTCGCTGTACGAACTTTTCCCCGGCCGCGGCATCGCCCCCGGCGCCTCCGCCGCCCTCTGGCCCACACTGGACCGCAGCGTCGCTCCGCACCCCTCTCCCGGGGCCTGGCTGTCTTCACTAACCCGCACTCCGCCTTCCCAGGCCCGCCACCCCGCCCTCTTTCCCCCCAGACCCTCTCGCCGTTTCTCTCCCGCCTTCTCCCGGCTGCCTGTGGTCTCCGCGCTTGGCCTCTAGAGCCAATTTAGTGATCCGACGCTCGCAACTTCTGGCCTCGACGGCTGCGAACCCGCGTGCACAGTCGCAAGCGGGGCGCGCCAGCTTCACCACCACCCTTCCGGCGTCTTCCCGCGGGTGGCCAGAGGTTAAGCGTGGGAGCTGGCGGAGGAGGAGTCGGGAGGGGCCATGTTTCCTTCTGGCTTCGTCTCGTCTCTCGGTCCGAGGGAAGCGCAGGCCCAAAGAGCTGGAAGGACTGGGCAGTCAAGACTCTGGCCCTTTAAATCCGAGTTGGCGCTCGTTGTGCAGGAGGCCGGGGGCGGCGGGACTGAACAGCGCGCTGCACGCTGCCCGTTGACCCGTCCCTTAATCCGCTGTGAGTTCTTGTGCTCCTGGAGAGGAGAGGCGAGGTAAGGAGAAGGGAGCTCGACTCTGGCAGCCCGCGTCTCCCTTCTCTCCGGCAGCTAGCAGCGGATCCGGGGGGTAGAGCTGTAGGCGGTCGCCTTGCGGCGGGGGTGGGGGGAAAGTTTGTAGGTTTCTGCAACCGCGGCGCGCGCTTGCAGACCCTGAGGAGGGGTGGGGGCGCTGGACGCGGGGCGCAGGCGGAGGGGCTTCTGCGAGCGCCAGGAGGGCGCGGGGCTGGCCCGGGCCGCTCAGTTGCAGCCGCTCTCCCGGGCCGGTCTGGAGCTGGAGAGGCGGCGGCGGCGGCGGCGGCTGTGGCAGCGATGCGCTCTCCTGACTGCGTTTTGTAATGGTCCCCGAGACGCCGAGACCCCCGCAGCTCGCGCTTCGAGACTATCACATGACCGAGGCTGAGGGACTCCGCCGCCGCCGCCGCCGCCGAGTCTCTTGCTGAAGAAGGGGCGAGAAGGCGCCGAGCCTCACCCCCGCCCCCTCCTCCACTTCGGCTCGGGCGCCCCCACCCCCAGCATTTACCACCCACTCGGCAGCCCCCAGCCGCGGCGGAGTGGGGCGGGGGGCGCAGGCTCTTCGCAGGGTGGGGCACGGTGCCCGGTACGGTTCCCACCACTGCACCCCACCCGGGTCGCAACGCACGGTAGAGGGGGATCGGAGACTGCTTTCTCGTTCCTCTCCTGCACCTCCCGCCTGTCCCCGCCCTTTCAGGCTTCCCCCTTCCCACCTACCCGCTCTGGTTTTCTCTCTCTTTACACTGCTTTCCTCCTGGACTAACCACTCTGGGTCACGTTCACAGCAGCGTGGCCTCGAGACCTCTTCTCTGCACGTTATCTCAAAGGCCGGAGGGTTGGAAGGAAAAGCTATCGCAGAGGCGAGCCAGGGACGTTTTCGCCAAATGTCAATTTCATCACCATTTTATTGCGCGCCAACTGAGTGTCGGCCCCAGTGATAGGCACCTGGGGTACAGGGAGGCCTGGAACAGCTCTTTGCGCTCCAGAACCGCAGTCTAGTGGGAGAGACTGACAGTGGCTGGGAAATTTAGATAGATACTAAGGGCTTTAGGGATGGAGGCCTCACCAAGAGCGGGTGGATGGGACAGCGTTTCTTTGGGTGGTAACATCTGAGCTGGAGCCAGAAGGAGGGCCTGGAAGCTCAGCGGTCTCATCACCTGGGTGTGTCAGAGCGCAGTCTTGCTATTTTCAGCACATCGAGGGAGAAGGAGATAATTAAAATTAAATAGGAGGTCAAAATGATCAATCCATAGGGCCCTGATATGACCTGTGAGGTTGGATGAGCCATAGCGCTGGGATCCCCATGCTTGATGGGATTCCTGAAGCAGTTTCCTGCTCTACATTCTCTTGCACACCCATGAGCGAATCCCAACTGACTGGAGAGAACCTGCATTTATACTCTGGTTTTGGTTGTCTCCGCCAGAGGAAAAGCAGAGTTTGGATATTGCATGTGTACATATATACATATATATGTATATGTATATACAGATACACATACATTCCTTCTGTCTCGTGGCCTCAGTTTATTTGTAAAATGAGATTGTGAAGTTGGAAATTTCACGGGTGCCTTCCAGTTCGGAGATTTGAGGAGAAAGGAGCAGTTAAGGACTGTGGATCATTCTGTATTTAATTTCTTCTATTCCGTGTCTAAATTTGGAGGCAGAAGGCTGTTGGCCCAGACTGTTTCGGAGACTGCCCCTTGCTCTTCCACCTTGACGACACCAGGTCGAGTGTTTTTAGCTTCCGACGTTTGGTGAGCTGCCCAAGAAGAGGAGTAGGAGACGGGCTGTTCGCCCGTCGGGTTGCAGGACTGCGGTGAGCGGAACAGATTCACAATATTCATCCTCAGGCAGGAGCTGGATTTCTAGCTAGTGCTATTTGGCCAGTTTTTTCTAGGTCCGCAAACGTTTTAGAACAGGCGTTAAATGTCGAGCGTGCCAGAGGGCCTCAGGGGGAAAGAGCAACTTCTTGGTTTATCCTAAAGGAAAGGAGACCCTTTCAGAGCAGGATGCTTTCGCTGTCACTTCAAGCCGGGAACGCTCCTTCCGCCAGTGGAGTTTTTGCGGGATTTTTGGTCTGCTGATGAAGTTTAAAGAACCAAGCAGCAGACGGCCTCCTGGCCTCAAGAAGTCACGGATGAATTCCGAGGAGGTCCACAGTTACAGTGACAGCTAGAGCTCGCTGGCGCCGGGTGTCCCTTACTCCCTTGACGGATGTGGTGCGAGAACAGCCCTGTCTAGGTCCAAGAGCCGCCGCAGGGCTGCTGCTGGGAGCTCGGCATGCCCAGAGCGCAAAGGCTCTTCCGGCCCTGGCCCCGCACGCCTCGCGGGCAACGGCAAATTTTGTTAAAAGATCTTTTCCGCGCACTCCGGGAAAAGCCGTGCCTCCTGTTTGGAAGTAGCTCGAGGACGCTCTCGTCTGGCAACGGGACTCCGAGGCGTCTGGGGACAGCAAGGGGAGGGGGCCTTGAAGGGTGCTGCGGCCCCGCGGCGGGCGCATAAAACCTCAGTACTGCAGCTGGAGCCGGACGCTCGCTGGGTGAGCTCGGCCCGGCCCACGGACCTGCCGCCACCACCTCGTGGGGACGCGAGCCGTGGGACCGGCACCTTCCGCCTCGGCGAGCCAGCGGCGTTCAGCTGGCTGAGCGGCTACCGAGCAGCTCGAACCCAAACAGAGCCGCGGAGGTCGAGCGAGAGCCCCAAGCCTCACGCTTCCTCGTCCTGGGTGGACTTGTCAAGAGTAGAAAGTACTTCCCCGGCCCGAAGCCCCAGTCAGCTCCCCGCGGTCCGGGCCCGCGTCGCAGCGGAGAGCGCGGCCGAGGAGTATTGTGGGGGATTCCCGGGGGGGGGGGGGGGGGGGGCGGCGCGGGGCCCGGCAGCCCGGCTCCGGCCGCCGTGGGGGGCGCGCCCGCCCTCTCTCCCTCCTTCCCCCGAGGTTGATTTAATTCCGGCAAGTTTTGCAGGCGCTCAGCAGCACCGGCGGGGGCCGGTACGCGCGCGCTCCAGCTGCCTGCAGACAGACCCCCGTTCAAGAAAAACAGATCAAGTAACCACCCTGGCACCAAGCAGGCGGTTTCAAGTTTCCGCGTGTAATGTTTTATTTTTTAAAACAACCACTACGCTATACAAATATTGGCTGGCGCTGAGGACGCTGGCAGGCAAATCATCGCCCCGGGCTTAGTGTAATTATCTCAGGCGTATTTGGTTTACCCCTTAGGCAATTGTTGGCGACGCTCGGCTAGAGAGAGGGGTTCCTTGCAAGTTTTTATTGTGTTTAATTGGCTCTATAGAGGGGAGTAAAAATTTGCCAGAAAACGATGTGGAGCTTTAGAAGCGGCTATTTATTCATTCTTTCTCCTTTATGCCCCCTCCCCCAGCTCCGCGAAAGGTCCCACGCACCCCTCAGCCTGGGTCTAGGCCAGACGATGCCGAAGCTTCCGTGGACAGCTGTGCCCAGCGTAAGGAGGAGTGCAGGTGACCCATGGGGCTAGAACGATGTGCAGGACTAGGAAAAAGGTAAAAGTTCATGCGCTCATCTCGATAGTCATAGGTTCTTTGTTTACCCACTGACCTTTGACGTGCGGATGGTTGCCTGAGTTAGCGACATTTGGGATTCTCCCAGGCACGTTCGCTGTCACCCCATCCGGCCTCTCGCCCGGCCCCCAGCTGACTCCAGCGCCCATTCATTTCCCAACCCCTAGCCCTATCAAGGGCTTGAGGCGGGTGGCAGAAGGCCGGCTCCGGATCCCGCGC